>NC_037689.1:133030674-133330674 GCF_003255815.1 Theropithecus gelada
AAGAGAAATTTTAAAAAAAAAAAAAAAAAAAAAAAAAAAAAGAAAAATGTGGTATTTTAAAATCTTATTTGAATATTCAAACTGGAAGCTCATAAAAAGTTGCATGTTTATTTTCCTTATATGTGTCTTTATCATTTTCCTAGGTGTTTCATAACGATTGTGACCAATGTAAGATATTTTATTTCTATTATATTCCCTATTTATTGGAAGAATATGCAATTTTTTCATTTATTTATTTTTGTTGTAGAGATGGGATCGCCTTATGTTGCCCAGGCTGTTCTTGAACTCCTGGGCTCAAGTAATCCACCCCACTCAGCCTCCCAAAGTGCTGTGGTTATAGGCGTGAGCCACTGTGCCTGGCCTACTATGCAAATTTTTATGCTTTTAACTTCTGTCAGTCAGCCTCTCCTGGCCTACTTCCTAGGTGATTGCCTGGCTTTTCTAGGATGTCAGTTCCTTAAGAGAAAGACAGTTTTCCACTTTCTTTGTTAATAAAATATTCTATACCTATAAGTTCTCTTCCCTCTTCAAATTGTTTAGGACACTGAACGTGGCCTCATGGTCTTTACATGGTTCTACGTGGGGTAGAAGAAAACCCGGAAGACTGAGCCTTCCTTCCCTGCTACTCAAGAAAGGGAGTGTGCTGCGTCCCTTTACAGGAACCTCAATTTCCTCAGTTCTTACATAAGATTGAGTGGGCAGCCGGTGTGTAGGCAAGCCACGTCTCCTCATAATAGTCATTTTAGTTCCTCATGAGAACCCCACTACAAAAAACACAAAGCACGATCCTTACTGTTATCCCTCTGTGTGATGGTTAATACTGAGTGTCAACTTGATTGGATTGAAGGATGCAGGGCGTTGATCTTGGGTGTGTCTGTGAGGTGTTACCAAAGGAGATTAGCATTTGAGTAAGTGGGCAGACCTATGCTTAATCTGGTGGCCACAATCTAATCAGCTGCCAGCGAATATAAAGCAGGCAGAGAAAAATGAAAGGTAGAGACAGACCTAGCCTCTCAGTCTACATCTTTCTTCTGTGCTGGATGCTTCCTGCCCTCCTGATGATGAAAGTGATAATGAGGCTGGGCGCAGTGACTCATGCCTGTAATCCCAGCACTTTGGGAGGGCAAGGCGGGCGGATCACCTGAGATCAGGAGTTCGAGACCAGCCTGGCCAAAATGGTGAAACCCTGTCTCTATTAAAAACACAAAAAATTAGCGGGTCACAGTGGCCGGCACCTGTAATCCCAGCTACTTGGGAGGCTGAGGCAGGAGAATCACTTGAACCCAGGAGGTGGAGGTTGCAGTGAGCTGATATTGTGCCATTGCACTCCAGCCTGGGCAACAAGAGCAAAACTTTGTCTTAAAAAAAAAAAGAATGTGATAATGAAAGCAAAATTTTTGCTTCCTGTTCCCGTGACATTACATTACATTCTGCTGGCCTAGAGGTCTTACTTCCAGAGGGAGGAATGCTAGGAGACACAACAGTGATTCCATTAAACTGGAAGTTAAGTTTACAACCTGGACACTTTGGGCTCCTCCTACCTTTAAGTCAACAGGCTAAGAAGGAAGTTATAGTGTTGATTGGGGTGACTGACCCAGACTATCAAGATGAAATCAGCCTACTACTCCACAACAGAGGTAAGAAAGAATACACATGGGCCGGGCACAGTGGCTCATGCCTGTAATCCCAGCACTTTGGGAGGCTGAGGCGGGTGGATTACTTGAGGTCAGGAGTTCGAGACCAGCCTGGCCAGCATGGTGAAACTCCATCTCTACTAAAAATACAAAAGTTAGCCAGGTGTGGTGGCACGTGCCTGTAATCCCAGCTACTCAGGAGGTTGAGGCAGGAGAATCGCTTGAACCCGGGAGGCAGAGGTTGCAGTGAGCCGAGATCGTGCCACTGCATTCTAGCCTGGGTGACTGAGCAAGACTCTGTTTAAAAAAAAAAAAAAAAAAAAAGTGTACGCATGGAATACAGGAGATCCATTAGGGCGTCTCTTAGTATTACCATGCCCTGTGATTAAGGCCAATGGGAAACTACAACAGCCCAATCCAGGCAGGACTACAAATGACCCAGACCCTTCAGGAATGAAGGTTTCAGTCACTCCACCAGGAAAAAAACCATGACCTGTGGAGGTGCTTGCTGAAGGCAAAGGGAATACAGAATGGGTAGTAGAAGAAGATAGTCATCAATACTAGCTACGACCATGTGACCAGCTACAGAAATGAGAATTGTAGTTGTCATGATTATTTTCTCCTTCTTTTGTTAAAAACATGTTTGTGCATGTATACACTTGCACTAAGAAAATATCTTTATTTCCTTTTCCTTTATCATGCGACATAAGATTTATTGACTTTATATCAGCATTTAGTATTGTTAACTTTATGTAATAATATTTGGGTTGGGGATTGGTGCGTTTCCAGTTGTACGAAGGATAGTTGTATTATGTTAGACATAATTATGACCTTATTATTGTCTTTATTTGAAGATTATGTGTGCTCTCAGGAGATGTATATGGGTTCAAGTTGACAAGGGGCAGACTTGTGGTGGTTAATACTGAGTGTCAACTTGATTGGATTGAAGGATGCAGGGTGTTGATCCTAGGTGTGCCTACAGGGTGTTGCCAAAGGAGATTAGCATTTGAGTAAGTGGGCTGGGGAATGCAGACCCACCCTTAATCTGGTGGGCACAATCTAATCAGCTGCCAGCAAATATAAAGCAGGCAGAGAAACGTGAACGGTTGAGACGGGCCTGGCCTCCTAGTCTACATCTTTCTCCCCTGCTGGATACTTCCTGCCCTCGAACATCAGACTCCAAGTTCTTCAGTTTTGGGACTCAGACTGACTCTCCTTGCTCCTCAGCTTGCAGACAGCCTATTGTGGGACCTTGTGATCGTGTAAGTGAATACTATATATATATATATATTCTATTAGTTCTGTCCCTCTAAGAGAACCCTGACTAATACACTTGGACAGCCTGGAAAATCATGTCCTGCATCTAGACAATACCCACATGGGTCACACTTTAATGGCAACAATATAGTTATTCTAGATCAGAGACTTGGAAGGGACTATGGCTTGAGACATATGAGTGTGTCTCAAGGAACTGGACCAGTTTTAGCATAGATTTTTTGAAGCATTAAAAGCCTACCTACATCCTAGTTTCCCATAATGAGAGTGTGGCGCTCCACTGCACTGAGCTTTGGGAGGGGGTTAGGTGTGTGAGACACAGCAGTGTCAAATTGCAGTGTTTAATTTCTGCGACTAAATAAACACTCCATTTACATGAATTGTGTATTATAGAAGGGAGTAATTGCAGAGTCATGACCAAGGCAGGATGCAGAGATTGACAAGTAAGTGGGAAATTTGACCTGAGACTAATTCCCTGATTGGAGCATGGCAGACAAAGTTGCTGATCACTACCCAGGGAACCTGGCAAGATGCAGTGGGTGCTGTTAATCTACACAAAGAAGAAATTTTAACGAAGGAATTTTGCACAAGCCAGGAAGAAATTCTGAGGTCAGGATAGCTGAGTGTTTCATCCAGGAAAGAGACACGCAGATGGCGCCCAGCCACAGGATATACCTCCTTCCTCACCCAGCAAATTTCCTCACCCTATTGAGTCCTGAACCAGAAGGAAGCCAGGTGATTGTGGCCAGCGTTTGAATCTTGCAGACTGTTGGCAATTGTGAGTCACCATAGTAACCATGACTTCACTTGGTACCGAACCAATAAGGCCCTGGGACTCAGGGAAAGAGAAAGAGTGCCAAAGCGTGTTTCCTCTTACTGTTTACCCTCTGGTCCAGATCGTTCTTAAAAAGCAATCTGAGTGGCCTGACAGGTAAAATATCCTGATATACCAAGATCATAAAGCATCCTGTTGTGCCATTACCTAACTAACTTATCTGATAAACCCCAACCCTGTTTGGTAATCGGGGGAGGGTATGGGAGAGTCATTTGTTCAAACTGATACAGAGACACTATAGAGGAGTGGGTAGGAGCACAAGGCTTCAGATACAGGCTTTCTCAGTTCCAGTCTCACCTCTCTGTAACCTTGGGCAAGTCCTTTAATCTCTCTTGGGAGCCCAAAATTGAGAACACAGTTGGCATCCACCCCTGGCCTTGGCATTGTGCCAGATTCAAATAAAATACCACACAGCATTTTTGGGGGTGAGATAGGGTCAGGTATCAGAGGTGAGTACAATCTTTAAATCACTGAGATTACATTCCCTACATGGAAACTCAGCAGGATGGGCCTTAGAAACAGAAACTAGGTATTGCTTGAGAATGTACAGTTTATTTCTTACACAGGGGGTTGGAGTAAGAGCCATACCTGCTTCACCAATGATTTTCAAAGGAGACAGAGATGAGAAGAAGGCAGCTCTGCAAAAAAGCAACATAAAATTGAGTTAAAATTAGTGTGGATATAAGAACGCTTGAGTTTAAGCTAGTGCTTCGAGTGCAATCTAACAAGTCTGTGTGTGTCAGATGAAGATCGGGTTGATGCAACAGTGTGTCCTTAATGTTCCGGGTCCCATTAGGCTCCTATACAGCCCCATGTGTGAGACACATTGAATAAATGATATAGTTGGCATTTCAAATCAGAAGATGGCCCAAAGCAATCGCCTGTGACTACTGCTGGTAGCTGAGTGTGTTTGTGTGTGTGTGTGTGCACGTGCATGTAATATGTGGCTGTGTCGGTGTGTGGCAGTGAAGAAGAGGTCCCAGGTCCACTTGATTACCTGGAATTCACCATCTTTTTCAGGCTTTCTTTGTTGAGCTGTCTTCCTGAGGTTGTTTGGAGCCGCTGTGTCATGGATAAAGAACTCCCTAAAGCCAGTGCCAACAAGCTTGCGCTGAACATCAAGAAGCCGGACAAGTCCTTCAAATGCAAGAAGCCCACCAAAAATGTGCTGGTCTTTTTAATCAACAGACAACTGGGCAGGCACAGAAGTGACATCGACCTGTCAAGGTGGCTATGGATGCTGTCATAAAGCAACCCCAGGGTGAACATGGCTTTGGACAAAAGTCATGTGGCTTATGTGCTGAGGCCTGCCCAGAATTTTGAGAAATTAAATATAATTAGAACAATAAACTCCTCCCATGTTTGAGCCATTAAAACAGAGTCTGTCATTTCATTCTTTTGGGTTGGATGTATGTTTGCTGACAGGGCTTAGTTGGGTTACACTGGAAGGGGCTTCTGTTCATCCTAACACACAGTGCAGGGGTGCTCAGACACAGAGCAGAGGGTGAGATCATGTTGCACAAAAGATGTCCCCCACCATCAAACTGAAAAACACTGTGAAGTCGTAGTGATGTAGTACTTGGCATTCAAAGAGCAAAGAGTCTTCTCCCTAGCCATTTTGGAGAGACAGCCCCGGTGTTCCCCTCTAAAACCTAATGCTTGTCCTAGTGAAAAGACATTGTTTAAGAGCAGACCAACACCAGGGCTGGGAGTGTGGGGTATGCTTTAACATTGCAGATATCATGTCCACAGAGCCTACCAGAGGCAATTGCCCTGCTCACTGTCCCCAGGAAAGTAGAATGTCCTGGTGGCTTTTTTTTTTTTTTTTTTTTTTTGCATGTCAAACAAACCTTCAGGCCACAGCCATTCAAAGAGAGTTAATTTTCCTGAAGGGAAGCCATCCAATAGTTCAACAAAACATGTGAGATGGCTCCCATTCAAAAAGCTCTGTCCCCAAGGAATGTGCTGAGCAAGTCAGATACTCACTCCAAGAAACCTGAAATGGGAATTATATGGGCAATTTGGTCACTAAGAAGTGACAGCTAAAGGTGAAGTGGGGACAGGGAGAGCAAAGAGGTCAGAGCAATGGTGGATATTGGCAAGCTCAAGTTAGGAGTAAGATGAAACTTACATAAGGTGAACCACAAAAGTGTTAACTTATGTAAAATCACAATGTATAAATTTATAAAAGGAGAGAAAGAGACTCTGTTTCTTAGAAAGGGTTGCAGCCTACACAGCAGCCATGCCACAGGCTGGGAAGAGTGCCTCTGGCCAAGACCACAGACTGGCACTTGGAAGGAGGAAGGGTTGGGGCAGGAGCTTTATGCTGAATGGGTTGGCTGAACATACAAATTCTACAAGTTACAGGAGGAGCTATGAATATTCACAAGGAGGATCTGACACATTCGTTTTCAAGAAACATCCCTGTAACATACCACCCGTGTTCACCTTGGAGTGCATTTAACTGTATCACATTTAGGCCCTATACAGCAACAGATCTTTCAGGGCACGTAGGCACATAAGTGCTCAATCTCTATAATCCAGCCAGAGCCAGTCCATGGTCAGTGGTTTCTTATTAGGAGAGAGTTACTGCAATCAATCTATTGCCCAGTGAAAGCTGTAGTTATGGCTATGGTACAGGAGACTGAGGGTCAGTTAGTCAGCATCTGGCAATAAGTGAGTTGCAATTGTTTCAATATTGCTTATCTCTAGGTCAGTGCTTGTTTAACTGCTAGAGAAAAAGAAAAGCTTGTGGCAGTGGGAACATACTTTATTCTTTCAGCGTAAGGGTGCATGACTTAACCCTTGCCTGACATCCTTCAATCCTATTTATAACTTTGTATCTTATTGCCTCAAAAAGTCTGTTCTGTCCTTATTATGATGTCTATTTGAACATTAATGCTGATGAGTTATGTCTAAACCATAAAAGAGAGGGAGTATAATGAGGCTTGTCTGACTACAATCTACTCATGGCCAGGAACTCAGTTCTAAGGTTCTTCTAGGATCCCCTTGGCCAAAGGAGGGTTAATTTTGTTGGTGAGGGCTTAGGATTTTATTTTATTTTATTTTTATTTTATTTTTTTTATTTTTTATTTTTGAGACGGAGTCTCGCTCTGTCGCCCAGGCTGGAGTGCAGTGGCACGATCTCGGCTCACTGCAAGCTCCGCCTCCCGGGTTCCCACCATTCTCCTGCCTCAGCCTCCCGAGTAGCTGGGACTACAGGCGCCCACCACCTCGCCCGGCTAGTTTTTTGTATTTTTTAGTAGAGACGGGGTTTCACCGTGTTAGCCAGGATGGTCTCGATCTCCTGACCTCGTGATCCGCCCGTCTCGGCCTCCCAAAGTGCTGGGATTACAGGCTTGAGCCACCACGCCCAGCCAGGATTTTATTTTTACTTTACTAAAGCCATCACAAATTCTAAGCATCTCTCTTGCCCTTTAATGTCCTTTAAAGATGCAAAATAAGCCTGTGAGCAGCCCTTCTGTCCTCACTTCCTCTCCTCTCCAATCCCCTGTGTTCCCACAGCCTGTTCAGCATTCCCCAAGGCCCTTCCTGTGTCCCCTCCCCTACATCTAAGGCTTAGGCTTATTGTTATCTTGCCCCTCAGTCAGGTCTCCTCCAGATTTTTTTTTTTTTTTTTTTTTTGAGACACAGTCTCGCACTGTCGCCCAAACTGGAGTGCAGTGGCATGATCTCGGCTCACTGCAACCTCCCATTCCTGGGTTCAAGTGATTCTCCTGCCTCAGCCTCTCGAGTAGCTGGGATTACAGGCACCCGTCACCACGCCCGGCTAATTTATTTTGTACTGTTATTAGAGATGGGGTTTCACTATGTTGGCCAGGCTGGTCTCAAACTCCTGACCTCGTGATCCTCTCACCTCAGCCTCCCAAAGTGCTGGGATTACAGGCGTGAGCCACTGCACCTGGCTCAGATTTTTATGGGGTAGAAAATTTAACCCCTCTATGTCCTTTTCACCCTCCTCTCTGTCCCTGTCGCCTTCTCTGTCCCTGTTCTGATTCAGCATTGCCGAAAAGGAGCCACCAACCTCTCCTCAGAGGATGCAGCTGGCTGTAGGATGGAGGGGATGAGTTAGAGGTTGCCAGGTAGAGGGGCCTGCTGGGTGCACTTTTGTGGGGAATGCTGCCTGGACACTCCTGCGTTGGTGACTGTTTACCTGCAGTCCAGCATCAAACAGTGGCTGTGAGGTGGAGAAGAGGTGGGGAATGGAGGCTGAAAAAGCAGCAGGTAAGGCAAGAAGGAGCCAAAGCCACAGGAGCAGAGGCTGATAACAGTCAACCTCCCACACTCCATGGCCACACAACAGAAGAGACAGAATTTAGGATACAGAGTTACATGCAGATAAATCTCACTATTATACTGAGTGAGAAAACAAGTAGCACAGAATTATGTACCAAATAGTTACTCAACTGTGCCAAGCAGTACTTGGATATATACATAGTCAGTAAAGTTATCCAAACTAGAGCAGCAGCACATTCAAGTGAAACTCTGTCCAGTCTCAGACTTGGCTAGTGCCCCAAAACAATTGATACCAACTAACTCCCATCTTGCAAGGAGTTGCCTAACAATGGAGCCCTGGTAAAGAAGGCAATCATAAACAGTCATGTGACCTCTGACCACTCACCCACCTGCGGGTGTCTACTCACACTGGAAGTCTGGGTGGGTTGGAGATCAGGAAGCCCACTTCACAGGAACTGCATGGTGTGCTGAGTTCTCAAGAGGAAAATCCACTACACTTCAAATTTACTGGAAGGTTGTGGCTACTCAGCATACCCTTAATGGGCTTGACTTGTGTCCCCAGAAGTCAGACTCACAGATAAATTTTAGAAGGGGAGTGACTACAGGAGAGCGATGAGATTTGGCCAGATTCTCCTAAAGAGATTTTTCTCAGATCTTAGTGGAGGCCATACGTAGCCTCCTCAGGGGGAAATCTGGACGCAGCTGACTGCCAGGGATTAGAGGCTGAGTGGAGAGTGCGCACACGGTGTCAGGAGACACTCTCTTCTTCTACTCTTTCATTTCTGGTTGCTGTCTCTCATTGCTCAAATCATCTACTAACCAGAAAGCAAGGAAGCCAAAGTGATGCGGTCCATGGTATCAGCATTCTGGAACATAGCCTTGTAGAGAAGCATATATCTGGTTGAACAAACTGAGAATAACCTAACCAATTCACCACTTTTTTTCCATAGCCAGGACCCACTGTTACTTTGATCAGAGAAAAAAATACTCTTGCATAACACACAGTTTGAGGTCGATTTGATTATAATAAAACACGGGTCCTAAATTGTAACTTTAGTGGTTACAGTAAAGTTTCCTACACATTCTCATGGAATGGGTGAAGGAAAAGTCATCTTATCTCCCTATGAAACTAATTTCTTATACTCTGTCAGCACCTGGAAATGTTGGTGGGTGGATGTGTACCTGGTGGGAATAACCTAGGAATTTGTTGCTGAAATATATGAATTTTTGGAAGTGATACCATTATGGAATTGCATCAGTTTTCTGTGGAACATTACAGCTCGACACGGAAGTGCTAGGTGGCTCCTCAGTGAATCCCCTCAGGTGCAGAACGAATCATCTTTCTCACATTAGGAAGCAGCAATCCAAACTCCCCTTGGTCACCTGGATCACTCACCCATTCAGGACAGTGACCTCTTCTCAACCCCAATTTTTGTTACCCAAAGACTTGAAAATGGACAGGGGACAAGAAGTAAATGTCAGTTTCCAAGATAATGGAACTGTGGATATTTTCCAAAGAAGAGGCATCTTAGCTCAAATATTTTAGCCTCCAAACTATCCAAGTCCTATTTTTGGAGAGAAGAAAGGGGAAAAATCTGTGAATCATTTTTTGGGGGGCATAAGAGTGGGGAGAGTCATTCTGTATCCCATCCTGGCAATGGAGAATGGCACTATAGGTTGCTTACAGGTCCAGAACTAGAGCCATATCCTATAGGACAGCCCTCCAACCTTGAAGATTTCTGCTTCCTACATAATGCTACAATTGACTTTTCAACAGGCCATTCCAGCACTGTATAAGGCCAGATGCTTCTGGGTGATGGTAAGACTGGTAGATTACATGGGCCGGAGCTCATGTACCATCTTCAGTTGCCATTAAAAGAGTTATTGGACAAAAGTGATATTTTTGAAGAAACCACGGTGTTGGGGAAGTAGATCAGCAATACAGAAATGTATAGGTAACAGTAGAGGAACTGCCTGTTTACTCACCTCCCAGCAAATAAAATGCAACTTAAAACTAAAGGACTTCATTTGTTCCTCACGTAAGCTCAATTCTGAATTTTGGACTTGTCGTTCTCATGTCTGTATGGCTGTTGTGTAAAATAAGTAGAGGCCAAATTCAAATTATTTTGTCCCATAACTCCTCCCAATGTCCAAACCACATCCATTCTGCTGGGTTCTTTCATCTCTGCTCCCTATTATCAATCCTAGAGTCAGCCCTACACATTGTTTGATCACTACTAGATAAGAATATGTCTTTTGTGACCTTAGTATTCCACTTGGTCAGTGTTCAGTAATTTGTACACCCTGTCCAAGATAATCATCACAACTCTAATCTTCCAATATCAAAGCTTCTCGCTTCCCCCAGCTCAGGCTGGGTCCGGGCTGCAGCCTGCAGTAGGAAAGGGTGGTGACCCTTCCACTTGTACTCAGACAACATCTGCACCCCTCCCCTTCAGCAAATACTTGTCCACCAGAGTCTGTTGAATAGGGGGAAAGGCAAGAGTTCCAGGTCAGTAAACATCTCCCTTATCTGGATGGAGTTTAGCAGCTGTTTAAATCTGATTTTGTTTTCTTCAGTGAGTGCTTTAATGGCTGTTCAGGGACTAAATCGCTAGGTCGCTAGGTCTCAAGTCCCTACAGTTCCCTGACATAAGGCCTCCACACAGATCTCTTGAGAAAACTTCCTTTAGAATACTCCAGACCAAACCAAATACTATTTTTCTCTCTCCCTTTCTCTTCCTCTCTCCCCTTTCTCTCCTCTCCTCTCTTTCTGCTATCCTACTTCCTGTTTAAATTTCTTTGTGATTCTATCTTTTGAGAAGATGATCCAAGGCCTTCTTGTGGCCCCTGTGAAGTGCCATCACTCCAGGAAGTTTGAGGTGAAGAGTATTTTCTTCCTGTAAGCTGAGGACACTGTTCAACCTCTGCTAAGTGGGCCCCTCTGCTCTCCAAGTCACCCAGATCCTCTAATGTGAGTACACACTCACACATGGGTGAGTGGTCAGAGCTCACATGATTGTTTGTGATTGCCTTCTTTACCAGTCCTCCACTGATAGTCAGGCAACTCCTTGCAAGATGTGAAGCACTTGGTACCAATTTTGGAAGCATTAGCTAAGTCTGAAACTAAATAGAGCTCCACTTCAACATCCTGCTGCCTTTTGGATACCTTTGCTATTCACGTGTGTGTGTATCCAATATATGCACACACACACACACACACACAGCTTGACAAGTTTTTCTTACTATTTGGTACATACTTTTATGCTACTTTTTTCCCACTCAACTATTATAATCATGAAATTTACCTACGTTGGTGTGTGTAGCTCTATATCCTACACTTCAGTTTTTCTCTTGTATGTCAATGTACTGTAGCAGGTTGGATATACCCATCTGTGCTTCACTGTATGTGTTGTCTGCACCTGTTACATCATTGGAAAAAAGAAGCTCAGTGATTGGTGGGTAAGTTTTGGATTTTGTAGGCAACATATACTACACTGGAGTGTGCTATGTTATCCCATAATCCCAGAGGTCTAAGTAAGACTACTACTTTTCACTGGGGACATTTTCTGTGCATGACAATCAATCTAATTGTCCATCTGTCCCACCTCTTGCACAATGGTCTTATGGGCACAGAAACATGGACTTTCCGTAGTGAAGGCTGATCTGGCTACCATTACTGGTGAGGTCCTAACCTGACAAATAGCAAAGAACAACACTATGCCCCAGATATGGCAACGTTCCCTGGGCAAACCTGCCAGCAACTTGGTGGCAGGACAGTTACATTGGACCTCTTCCACTGTGGATGTGTGTCACAGTCCATTCAGGCTGCTATAAAAAAATTCAATAAACAAGGTAGCTTATATAGAACAAAAAATATTTATCATAGTTCTGGAGGCTGGAAAGTACAAGAATAAGATGCTGGCAGATTCGGTGTCTGGTGAGAGCATGCTTTCTGGTTCAAACATGGTACTTTCTCACTGAGTCCTCACATGGTGAAGTGAGCAAGGGGACTTTCTTGGGTTTCTTTTATATGGACACTATTCCCATTCATTAGGGCTCTACCCTCATGACTTAATCATCTCCCAAAAGACTTCACCTCTTAATATTATTACCTTGGGGATTAAGATTTCAACATATGACTTTGGTGAGAGGGATGGGACACAAACATCCAGATTATGGCAAGGAGGCAGATATTTGTCATCATAATAGACACATATTCAGGGTATGGATTACCTTCTCTATCCATAATGCTTATACCAGCATCACCATAGGTGGACTCACAGAATGCCACATACTTCATTATGGTATTCCACATAGCATTTTTTTGATCATACAATTAATTTCACATCAAAGGCAGTTCAGTACTGGTCTTATATAATCCATCACCCAAAAGTGCTTGATACAATTGAAAGGTGGATAGACTTAATGAAAAACCAGGAATCCCCTGGATGACAACACCCTGAAAGGATGGAGTTCTATCTAAAATGATGCAATATATGCTTTAAAACAGAGACCATTATGTGGTGCTGTTTCCCCCATAGATAGAATACATGTGTCCAGGAATTAAGGGGTGGAAGAGGGAGTTACTTCTCTTACTAGGACTTCTTAACAGCCAACTCATAGACTTTTTGTTTCTTCTTCTTGCCACTTTTAGCTCTGCTGATTTGGAAGTGTCAGTTCCCAAAGGAGGAATGCTTCCATCAGGGATCATATGAGTGGTTCCACTGAATAGGAAGATAAGACTGCCACCTGGCCATTTTGAATACCTCATGCTATAGAAACAACAGTCAAGTAGGGGATTATGTTACTGGCTGAGGTGATTTACTCTGATTACTAAGGGGAAATCAGATGCAGCTACATTATAAAAGAGGGAATGGGGGAGGGCTATATTTGGAATCAACCCAGGATTTTCTTGGGTTCCCCTTGGTGCTTTTATGTTCAGTACTAAAAGGTAATGAAAAGCTACAGCAATTAAAATGAACAGGCAGTACCATGGATGACTCAGACCTCTCAGAAATGAAGATCTGTGTCACATCATCAGGCAAAGACCCCCAACAGCTGAGGCATGGGAGGAAAAAAGTGATGGCTAAGTAAATAAGAAAATTGTAATTACTTTTAAATGTGTCTGAACCTAATAATATTATATCCTTAAAACACACAAATGTGGCCGGGCACAGTGGCTCACGCTTGTAATCCCAGCACTTTGGGAGGCCAAGGCGGGTGGATCACTAGGTCAGGAGTTCAGGACCAGCCTGGCCAAGATGGTGAAACCCAGTCTCCACTAAAAGTACAAAAATTAGCTGGGGGCAGTGGCAGGTGCCTGTAATCCCAGCTACTCAGGAGGCTGAGGCTGGAGAATTGCTTGAACCCAGGGAATGGAGGTTGCGGTGATCGGAGATCATGCCACTGCACACTCCAGTCTGGGCAACAGAGTGAAAGTCCTTCAAAAAAAAAAAAAAAACAGATGTTGAGAGCATAACAAGTAGAAATATACAAATCCACAAATACAACAGATTATAAGACAAATATCTTGGGAAATGGAGAGAACAACCAGAAATAAAATATCAGGAACAGTATTAAAAAATTTAATGCACCCCAATCTCTGAGCACTTTGAACTTTAAGTTTATTCATTTTAGTATCCTGATTCTAACACTCTTTCATTCCCACTGCAAATTCCCATTCATTGATTCTATCACATTTACTCAAACCTATGATGTCCTCTCTCCTCTCCTTACAGGGCTGAAATTCCATGTTAATCATTGTAATCACTGGGTTGCTGACCATCTCAATTACTGACCCTTGTCTTTCTTGGTCATAGACCATTGACAAAAACACAACTCTGGTCAAACATAAGACACTACTTTTCTCTGTACCTGTATTAGGTAGATGAATTTGGAGGGGAACTAGCAAAAGAATATGCAGACTTGCCACTAATTCACATAGATGAATGCTTTTACTCCTATCTAAGGTCAAATCTCTAACTTGCACACTAGATGCGAAATCTTACCTTCTCAAGAGCATCACTCCACCAATTCTTTTTTCTCTGACTCTTTAGTCATCTATTCTTTTTCCCCTTTGCACCAAAATTTTCTTGTCTACATTTTGTGTCCCCAATTAACTGTTTCTCTTTTTTAAATTTCTTTTTGTTTTTCATTTTTAAAATTTTTCATTTCTTTTCTATGAAGCCCCATGCATGTAAAATTTAAATATTACACACATTTTGATTTTGTATCCCCAGTTATCTCTTTCTGTTTTATTCGTTTCTTTTTTGTTGTTGCTTTTCATTTCTTTTGTTTTCCTTTTTTATTGTTTTAATTTCTTTTCTATGAAGCTCACACACAAGTAAAACTTAAAGTATTAACATCAATAAAAACTGCAAACTTTTTCTCCTGTTTGCCTGTCTTTTGTCAGTTTAATTCACAGGCCCCAAAACAGAACCTAAGAAGATAAAAGAAAAGTTTGTCTTCCTCAACAATATCAATAGAACTTGAAACACATTTGACAAATTACAGCATTCATTCATGATAAAAAAAAATTTCAGCAAACCATAAATAAAAAGGAATTTTACCAACTTGATAAAAAGCATCTATAGAAAACCCGCATATAACGTCAGGCTTAGGGAAATGCCAGTTAAAACCAAGGAAATACCACTTTACCACAGTGAAATGGTTAAAGCAAAGGGACATTAAAAAATTTTAGGGAGGATGTGGAGAAATTAGAATCCTCATACACTGCTGGTGGAGCAACCACTTTGGAAAACAGTCTGATAGTTCCCCAAACAGTTAAACATAGAGTTATCATATGACCCCAAAATTCCACTCATATGTATACACCCATGACCAGTAAAACATGTGCACACACAAAAACTTGTGTAATAATCATAGTGTCATTAATCACAATAATATAAAAGTGGAAACAACCCATAAGTACATCAACTTATGGATGGACTAACGAAATGTGATCTATCCATACAATAGAATATTATTCAGCAATAAAAAGAAATGAAATAATGATACATGCTGCAACATGGATGAAATTTGAAAACAGTATGCTAAGTGAAAGAAGCCAGACACAAAGGACAACATGATTCCACTTGCACAAAAAAATCCAGAATAGGCAAATCTATAAACAAAAAAAGATTTATAGTTACCTAGGGCTGAGTTTACCAAAGAGAACCAGGGAAAGAAATAGTAAAGAAGATTTCTCCTGGGATTAGAACAAACCTCAAAGGCTTTCCCTAAAAACTACATTTCCAAAGGGACTGAAATTTAAATGGAACCTAACAGGTGTGATCATAGAAAAAGATAGTCAAAGATAGCCCTACTAAAACCACTGTCATCTCAGGATGACTGTGCACAAGCTTAAGTTCATGTGCACATGCTCAAGTTCAAGAACAGCCTCATGGGCTTTCTGCTAGGGGGTGGGGGACAACTTCAATAAAATAGTCTAGCCAAGTCACTAAACAATCAAGCAAGCAACACCAACGGTAAGTCCACAGGAGATCAATATTCAGTGTTACTACAATATATTATCTAAAATGTCTAGTTTTCAACATAACATAACATAACAAGGAGGGTGATGTCAGTGAAAATGGCAGAGTAACAACCACCAAAAGTTCTCTCCTCCAAAATATCAACAAGGATAATGGCAATAATGGTTAGAATCAACATTTTCAGAACTATAGACATAACCCAAAGGCTTATAGCTAGCCAGAAAATATTTATTCAAGAAAACATGGCTGAATCAATAAAAATAGCAAGCTTTATGGCATTTTAACTTGCCCTAGTTCCATTCTCCACTCTCTAGCTCTGGCATAACTTAAGAAACTAATGGGTCATGTTGAAGGTGAAGCCTGACAGCTGACAGAGTTGCAGAACAGAGCTGGAGCTCTTACAAAGCTTAATTCCCAAAGAATTGTCATTATTGGACCCATCTGTTGGCTCCCTGGAAGATCTCACTCACGAGACTCCTTGTTTTTGAACTGACTTGAGGTTCACCTAGTACAAAAAGCTTTTTCTCTAGTGACATTTGTAAGGGATGTTTTATAATGATAGAAGTGTCAATCCGTCAGGAAGATCAATGTATAAAAGCAATTTTATTTCTTTTTTTTTTTTTTTTGAGACGGAGTCTCGCTCTGCCGCCCAGGCTGGAGTGCAGTGGCCGGATCTCAGCTCACTGCAAGCTCCGCCTCCCGGGTTCGCGCCATTCTCCTGCCTCAGCCTCCCGAAGCAATTTTATTTCTATTAACTAACAATGTATCATTGGAACATGAAATTAAGAAAGCAATTCCATTTATAATAACATCACAGAGAAGAATATACTTAGGAATAAGTTTAACAGAAATGCAAGAACAAAGTTGAAATAATTACACTACCTGATTTCAAGTTGCAGCAATCAAGATAGCGTAATATTGCTTTAAGACTACACAAAGTTGTTCAACAGGAAAAAGAAAGTCTTTTCAACACACGCTGCTGAGATAACTAGATTTTTAAAAATATATATTTAAACAATGAAATGAACACCATCTCCTATCTCATGCCATACACAAGCATTAATTTGAAATAAGTAACAGACCAGAATGCTAAGCAAAAACTATAAGACTTCTAGAATAATACATGGGATAAGGTTTTGGTAACTTTGGAACAGGTACAGTTTTATTACAGAGGACCAAAAGACATGAACCATAAGGAAAACACTGATAAACGTCATCAAAGTTAAAATCTTCTCCTCTTTGAAATACAACATTGCAAAAATTAAAGGCAAGCCACAGACTGAAAAAACTATTTGCAAAACGTACATCCAACAAAGGCTTTGTATCTGAAATATATAAAGACCTCTTATAACTCGATACACAAACAACCTAATTGTTAAAGGGAATAAAAGATTTAAATGGACATTTTACAAGAAAATACATGTTGAACGGCAAAATATGTAAAGATACTCAGCATTATTAGTCATAAGGGAAATGCAAAAGAAAATAACAAGTTACCACTATGCGCCCATTATGATGGCTAAAATTAAAAAGACTCACTGCCAAGTGTTGCTGTTAAATGTCTTATAGTTGGAAACAAGTAATTAATGATGGCCCACTTTCAATGCCGGAGATGGCTCAAGGGAGTAATACCAGGAGGTAGGGATCACTGTGGGCAATCTTAAAGGTTCCCTACCACAATAAATACATGAGTAAACAAATTGTGGTGTATTTCTACAATGGAATACTCCTTAACAATAGAAAGGAACTAAATATTCATACATGCAACAACATGATTGTATTTCAAAAATGTTATTCTTAGTCGAAGAGGCCAAGCATAAATGAGTTCATTCTGTATGACTCCACTGGAAACCAAAGGGTTAATCTGATTAGGTCTGCCAAACAGCCTGCCCTACTTGCTTGTGGTTGCTTGCTTTTTGATATTTTTTCATAAAGCTGAAGGTCATGGTAGCTGAAGGCCACACTGCTGAAGGCTAAAACTTAACTTTCACTGGCTACCTTGTAGATAACATTTAAAAGTCACCATGGTAACGGTTGCTTCAGTTGTTTTTCAGGAACTTGGAGCAGCTCCTGTCCGGTTCAAACCAGTTGAAACTACTGATGCTTTAATTGGGCCTATGCAAATGCCTGAGAGGTGGCCTTTTTGACTTTTTTGTCAGAAGGCCAAAAACTCCAGCTACAGATCATGCTAACAGTAACATTTTCTGAACATACGTCCTATGAAATTCCATAATCCCCAAATACACTTGCATAGATCATTGATTACTTCATTTTTTCCCCACTACCAATCACCTTTCCCCATGCCTTAGACCACCTCGCTTCTCTAACCCATAAATATCCCTAAGCCTTATCTTTGGGGAAGTGAATTTGAGACCTATTCTCACACGTCTTCACTTGGCTGCCTCATGAATAAATTCTGTTTTGCAAAATCTGTCACCACAGTGATTGACTTACTGCACACAGGCAGCATGAACCTGCATGTGAATGATAACAAATGTATGTGAACACCTAGGAAAACAAATCCAATCATTAGTGACAGAAAATAGATAGGGGTGTCCTTGGCCTGGGTGCAGAGGAAAGGTGTTGATTAGGAGAAGCACAAGAGAACTTTCCGTTGTGATGAAAATGTTCTGTATCTTGATTGTGGTGGTGGATACACAAAGGTACAAATTTGACAGAACTGATCACAATATCTACTTGATATGGTTGCATTTAACTGTATTGTTATACCACAAGCATAGGGAAACTTTGAAAGGTGTGTTAAAGCAAAATAAGCAGGATGCCACTAGCCTGAAGTTGTCTCTGTAACCAGAGCTCTTATGTAAGCAAACTGGGACTTAGAAACATTTCTTCTAACTGACTTAAAAGAAAAACAAGCCTCAGCCAATCACAAACAGCCAACCAGCTGATTGGCTATGTAATTAGAGACTTCCCATCAGCCCATACTCAAATAAGACAAATACCTAACTGTATAGCCAATCAGGTGATTTCTCTACTTTGAGTCAGTGATCAGGCTATTAAAAACCTGCTGCTCACATTGCTGGGCAGAGCTCTTTGAACCTTTTCTGGTTCTAAGTGCTGCTCAATTCATAAATCATTCTTTGCTCAAATAAACTCTGTTAAATGTCATATGTCTAAAGTTTTTCGTAACAGTTGGAAGTAAGGATTGCCTATGGACCTTGGGACTTGAGGAAAGACATGGTAGCAGTGAGTTACCTGGGTGTTCTTTTCTGAGACAAGGTCTCACTCTGTCACCCAGGCTGGAGTGCAGTGGCACGATGTTGGCTCACTGCAACCTTCCCTCCTGGGCTCAAGTGATCCTCCCACCTCAGCCTCCCAAGTAGCCGGGACTACAGGCACATGCCACTGATATGGTTTGGCTGTGTCCTCACCCAAATCTCATCTTGAAATGTAGCTCCCCTAATTTCCATATGTTGTGGGAGGAACCCAGTGGAAGATAATTGAATCATGGGGGCAGTTTCCCCTGAAGGGGTGGCCTGCCCCTCCACACCTGTGGGTATATCTCATCAGGTGGGATGAGAGACTGAGAAAAGAAATAAGACACAGAGACAAAGTATAGAGAAACAACAGTGGGCCCAGGAGACCGGCACTCAGTATACCAAGGACCTGCACCGGCACCAGTCTCTGAGTTCCCTTAGTTTTTATTGATTACTATTTTCATTATCTCAGCAAGAGGAATGTGGTAGGAGAGCAGGGTGATAATAGGGTCAGCAAGAAAACATGTGAGCAAAAGAATCTATGTCATAATTAAGTTCAAGGGGAGGTACTATGCCTGGATGTGCACGTAGGCCAGATTTATGTTTCTCTCCACCCAAACATCTCAGTGGAGTAAAGAATAACAAAGCAGCATTGCTGCCAACATGTCTTGCCTCCTGCCATAGGGCAGTTTTTCTCCTATCTCAGAACTGAACAAATGTACAATCGGGTTTTATACCAAGACATTTAGTTCCCAGGGGCAGGCAGGAGACAGTGACCTTCCTCTACCTCAACTGCAAGTGGCTTTCCTCTATTACTAATCCACCTCAGTACAGACCCTTTACAGGTGTCGGGCTGGGGGACGATCAGGTCTTTCTCATTTCACAAGGCCATATTTCAGACTATCACATGGGGAGAAACTTTGGACAATACCTGACTTTCCAAGGCAGAAGTCCCTGCGGCTTTTAGCAGTGCATTGTGCCCCTGGTTTATTGAGAGTAGAGAATGGCGATGACTTTAACCAAGCATGCTGCTTGTAAACATTTTGTTAACAAGGCACATCCTGCACAGCTCTAGATCCCTTAAACCTTGATTCCATACAACACATGTTTCTGCGAACACAAGGCTGGGGCAAAGTGGCTGGGGCAAAGTGACTGGGGCAAAGTTACAAATTAACAGCATCTCAGCAAAGCAATTTTTCAAAGTACAGGTCAAAATGGAATTTCTTATGTCTTCCCTTTCTACACAGACACAGCAACAGTCTGATTTTCTTTCTTTTCCCTACATTCCCCCATCCCGTTCTCATGGTAGTGAGTAAGTCTCATGAGATCTGGTGGTTTTATATGGGGTTTCCCCTTTTGCTTGACTCTCATTCTCTCTCTCTCTTTTTTTTTTTTTTTTGAGACGGAGTCTCACTCTGTCGCCCATGCTGGAGTCCAGTGGTGCTATCTCGGCTCACTGCAAGCTCCGCCTCCCAGGTTCATGCCATTCTCCTGCCTCAGCCTCCGGAGTTGCTGGGACTACAGGTGCCCACCACCATGCCCAGCTAATTTTTTTGTATTTTTAGTAGAGACAGGGTTTCACCATATTAGCCAGGATGGTCTCGATCTCCTGACCTCATGATCCACCCACCTCAGCCTCCCAAAGTGCTGGGCTTACAGGCGTGAGCCACCGCACCCAGCCTGCTCTCATTCTGTCTTGCCTGCCACCATATAAGACGTGACTTTTGCCTTCTGCCATGACTGTGAGGCCTCCCCAGCCACGTGGAAATGTGAGTGCATTAAACCTCTTTCCTTTATAAATTACCCAGACTCAGGTATGTCTTTATCAGCAGCGTGAAAATGAATTAATACAGCCACCGTGCCCAGATAATTTTTGTATTTTTCATAGCGATGGGATTTTGCCATGTTGCCCAGGCTGGTCTTCAACTCCTAGGCTCAAGCAATTTGCCCAGCTCCTGGGCTCAAGTGATCCACACGCCTCAGCCTCCCAAAGTGCTGGTATTACAGGCATGAGCCACTGTTCCTGGTCTTCTGAATGTTCTTTTCGCCTCTCATATATCCTTGATTGGGCACTGGAGAAGCCAGCAACCAAGAACTGCCAACAAAGAAAACCTCCAAGAAAAGCTTATTTCCTCTAGCCAAAGGTTTTAGAGGAAACGGTGGCTTAACAGAGCAGAACATCTTTTTGACAAACCCACCTCACTTCAGTCAAAGTGACCCACTCCTCTGTGCAGTTTCAGTAGGGCTGAGTGGGCAGCTAATATTCAGTCCCCTACCTCCCATGTGGAAGTAAGTGGTGGTGCTCTGATGTCTCTGATGACTGCACCAGGAATCCAATCTTCCACTCCAACTCCCTACCCAATAGAAACAAGCAGCACTCTTCTGGAGTTGTGTCAACAAGGTCTAGAGGGAGTGGGACTTCTTCCACAAATCATCACCAAAGAGGGAGATGAGAAAGTCCAAGGGAGAGCTAGTTAGTTGGCATTCAGCTTTTCCATTCACCCAAGTGTCACTCCCATCTGGCACCAAGGAAATTGAAGGAGGTGGTTCAGTTGCAGACAAGACTAGGCAGCCCTCCACTTTCCCATCCATTGTCAACCACTAATTCTATATCTAGCAAATATATCCTTCAGGAATACAGAGGAAATAAAGACATTCTCAGATTAATAAAACCTAAGAGAACTGGTGATTAGCAGCCCTTAAATAATGGTTAAAGGAAATTATCTAAACAGAAAGGAAATGATAACACAGGAGGTTGGAACTTCCGGAAGGAAGAAAGAATAATGGAATGAGTAAAAGCGGGGGTGAACATAACAGGATAACTTTCTCCTCATGAGTTTTTAAGATCATGTTTGATGGTTAAAGCAAAACTTACAACATTAGCTAAGGCAGGTTCAATGTACATAGAGGAAATGCTTAAGCTATTTATATTTAGATGGAAGGAGGGTGAAGAAAGCTAAATGGAAGTTAAATTTTTCCACTTCACTCAAAGTGGTTTAAATGTTGATGCCAGGAGATTGTGATGTGTAATGTATATTGTAATACATAGAGTAGCCAACAAAAGATAATAATATAAAGAACTATATTAAAAAACACTACATATAAAGCAATGGCAACAAAAGCCAAAGTTGACAAATGGGATCTAATTAAACTAAAGAGCTTCTGCACAGCAAAAGAAGCTATGATCAGAGTGAACAGGAAACCTACAAAACGGGAGAAAATTTTTGCAATCTATCCATCTGACAAAGGGCTAATATCCAGAATCTACAAGGAACTTAAATTTACAAGAAAACAAACAAACAAACAACTCCATCAAAAAGTGGGCAAAGGATATGAACAGACACTTCTCAAAAGAAGACATTTATGCAGCCAACAAACATATAAAAAAAAGCTCATCATCACTGATCATTACAGAAATGCAAATCAAAACCACAATGAGATGCCATCCCACACCAGTTAGAATGGCGATCATTAAAAAGTCAGGAAACAACAGATACTGGAGAGGATATGGAGAAATAAGGACACTTTTGCACTGTTAGTGGGAGTGTAAATTAGTTCATTCCTTGTGGAAGACAGTGTGGCAATTCCTCAAGGATCCAGAACCAGAAATACCATTTAAGCCGGGCGCGGTGGCTCAAGCCTGTAATCCCAGCACTTTGGGAGGCCGAGGCGGGCGGATCACGAGGTCAGGAGATCGAGACCATCCTGGCTAACATGGTGAAACCCCGTCTCTACTAAAAATACAAAAAAACTAGCCGGGCGTGGTGGCGGGCGCCTGTAGTCCCAGCTACTCGGAGGCTGAGGCAGGAGAATGGCCTGAACCTGGGAGGCGGAGCTTGCAGTGAGCCGAGATCACGCCACTGCACTCCAGCCTGGGTGACACAGCGCGAGACTCCCGTCCTGAAAAAAAAAAAAAAAAAAAGAAATACCATTTAACCCAGCAATCCCATTATTGGGTATATACCCCCAAAACTGTAAATCATTCAACTATAGAGACACATGCACATGTATGTTTATTGCAGCACTGTTCACAATAGCAAAGACTTGGAACCAACCCAAATAACCATCAATGATAGACTGGATAAAGAAAATGAGGCACATTTACACTATGGAATACTATGCAGCCATAAGAAAGGATGAGTTCATGTCCTTTGCAGGGACATGAATGAACCATCATTCTCAGCCAAGTAACACAAGAACAGAAAAGCAAACACTGCATATTCTCACTCATAGGTGGGAGTTGAACAATGAGAACACATGGACACGGGGAGGGGAACATCACACACTGGGGCTTGTCAGGGGATAGGGGGTTAGGGAAGGGATAACATTAGGAGAAATATCTAATGTAGGTGATGGTTTGATGGGTGCAGCAAATCACCATGGCACATGTATACCTATGTAACAAATGTGCACATTCTGCACATGTATCCCAGAACTTAAAGTATAATAAGTAAATAAATAAATAGAAATGAAACAAATGACTATAATGACCACAGAAGAAATAGAGACAATGAAAAGTTACCTTTACTGAACTTTATATATATTTATACCAGTATAAAAAATAAAAATAGGCCAGGCGCGGTGGCTCAAGCCTGTAATCCCAGCACTTTGGGAGGCCGAGATGGGCGGATCACGAGGTCAGGAGATCGAGACCATCCTGGCTAACACGGTGAAACCCCGTCTCTACTAAGAAATACAAAAAATAGCCGGGCGAGGTGGCGGGCGCCTGTAGTCCCAGCTACTCGGGAGGCTGAGGCCGGAGAATGGCGTGAACCCGGGAGGCGGAGCTTGCAGTGAGCTGAGATCCGGCCACTGCACGCCAGCCTGGGCTACAGAGCGAGACTCCGTCTCAAAAAATATAAATAAATAAATAAATAAATAAATAAATAAATAAATAAATATTATAGTACAAAAAAGGAAAAAAAACACTACATGTGAATCAAAATGGAATTTTTACAAAATGTTCAAATATCCTACAGGAAGGCAAGAAAAGAGAAACAGAGGGATAAGAAACAAAGTGAACAAACAGAAAGCAAATAATAAAATAGCACACTTAAGCCCCAGCATATCAATATACTTACTTTAAATGTAAATAATATAAGAATAGCAATGAAAAGACAGAAATTGACAGTGGATTAAAAAAATAACCCAACTCTATGCTACAAGAACCTCACTTCAAATTTTTACGACATTTCAAAGATTTATTCATTTTCAAGCATGGTTTTATGCTTCTTATAAAAAAATATGTTTTCTGAGGACTACACTTAATTTTATTTTGTATGAATAAGCCAACTACAAAAAGACAAATATTGTATGATTCCACTTATATGAGGTGTCTAGAGTAGTCAAATTCATTGAGACACATAGTCGAATAGTGGTTTTCAGAGGATAAGGGCAGGAGGAAATGGGGAGTTGTAATTTAATGGGTATAGAGTTTCAGTTTTGCAAGATAAAAAGAGCTATTTTGATTGGGTGCAGAACAATGTGAATGTTCTTAACACTACTGAACACTTAAAAACAGTTAATGTGATCAATTTTATGTTATGTGTATTTTACCACAATTCTAAATTTTTTAAATAAAGGAAACAAAAAATGAGACAACAGAGAAACTTCTTTTTCAAAAAAACAAACAAAACTCCCTACAGTTAACATTGTATCTAGTGGTGAAAGACTGAATGCTTCCCCCCAAGATCTCAAACAAGGCAGTGATGTTAGCTTTTCACCACTCTTTTTCAACGTAGTACTGGAAATTCTATCCACTGCAATAACACAAGGAAAGGAAATAAGGATTGGGAAAGAAGCAATAAAAGTGTCCCAATTTGCAGATGACATGATTATCTAGTTAGAAAATTCCAAGGAATTGACAAAATACTCCAAGTGATACTGGTGGGCTGGGGGAGGTCCCCAAACACTGGTTAGACTTCAACCCCAGCTAGTGTCCAGGCTCTTGACACCATTGCGAGAAGGAATGCAAGGATAAGTCAGAAAAGAGTGGAAAGTACAGTGATTTATTGCAAAGCAAAAGTACACACTCAAGAAAGGGGAGTGCAGGCATACTCAGAGTGAGTCATGCAATGGAATTTGGGGCTTCTACCTTTGCAGGTTTCTTTAATCAAGGGGTGGAATATTCACAAAGTTCCTAGAAAAGGTTAGAGATTTCTTAGACCTGTGGCACCACCCATTTTTACACCAAATATGGGTGTTCCTGGAACTGTCCTGGTGCTAGTGGGTGTGTGATTTACTATGTTAATGAGGGTATAATGACATCCTAGGTAACACCTAGGTCAAATCCAGCACCATGTTGTGTCCAGTTGATCTTATCCAGCTTGGTCCATACCCTGGTTTTTTAGGTTCTTATCAGCCCCTAGCTGCCGAGACCAGCTCCGTCAGGGAGACCCTAACCCAGCGGCGCTAGAGGAATTAAAGACACACACACAGAAATATAGAGGTGTGAAGTGGGAAATCAGGGGTCTCACAGCCTTCAGAGCTGAGAACCCTGAACAGAGATTTACCCACAAATTTATTAACAGCCAACCAATCATTAGCATTGTTTCTATAGATATTAAATTAACTAAAAGTATCCCCTATGGGAAATAAAGGGATGGGCCGAATTAAAGGAATACGTTGGGCTAGTTAACTGCAGCAGGAGCATGTCCTTAAGGCACAGATCACTCATGCTATTGTTTGTGGCTTAAGAATGCCTTTAAGCGGTTTTCCGCCCTGGGCGGGCCAGGTGTTCCTTGCCCTCATTCCCGTAAACCCACAACCTTCCAGCTTGGGCGTTAGGGCCATTATGAACATGTTACAGTGCCGCAGAGATTTTGTTTATGGCCAGTTATGGCGCCAGTTTATGGCCAGATTTTGGGGAGCCTGCTCCCAACACCTAGCTTCTGCTGCTATTTCAACAGTTTCTTTTGCTAGTCATCTGAAACTGCTGTCTGGAATTTTCTATTCTTCTGCAACCACACCGCATTATTCCTGTCTCACAAGAAATAAGAAAAAAAGTTCAGCTAGGTTGCAGGATACAAGATGAACACACAAAAAAATTATCATATTTCTACATACTAACAACGAACAAGCATGTGGAAACTGAAATTAGAAACATAAAATCATGTATAATTGCTTCAAAGAAAGTGAGTTCTTAGGAGTATATTTAACAAACATATATAGGATCTGAATGCTGAATATTCTACAGTTTTGATGAAATAAAGAGTATCTAAATAAATGAAGAAACATACTGTGTTCATGGGTTTGAAGAATTCACACAGAAATTATGTCAATTTTCCCCTAAATTGGTCTGTAAATTTAACACAATTTTCAGCAAGACTTTTTGTACCCATAGACAAGTTTATTCTAAAATGTATATGGACAGGCACAAGCCCTAGAGTAGCTAAAGAAATGTTCAAAAAATAGAGAAAAGTCATGCTACCCCATTGATATGGTCTGGATGTGTATCCTCACCGAAAACTCATGTAAAATTGTAATCCCCAATCTTGGATGTGGGGCCTGGTGGGAGGTGATTGGATCATGGGGTCGGTTTCTCATAAATGGTTTAGTACCATCCCCTTGGTGCTGTTGTCATCATAGTGAGTGAGTTCACACAAGATCTGCTTGTTTAAAAGTGTGTGGCACCCCCCAACCTGTTCTCTCTCTTTCTCCTGCTCCGCCCATGTGATGTGCCTGCTCCCCCTTTGCCTTCTGCCATGATTGTAAGCTTCCTGAGGCCTCCCCAGAAACAGAAGCTGCTATGCTTCTTGCACAGCCTACAGAACCGTGAGCCAATTAAACCTCTTTTCTTTATAAATTACCCAGTCTCAGGTATTTCTTTATAGCAGTATGTGAATGGACTAATACTCCCATATTAACATGTACTATATCCAAACAATAATAAAGACAGTGTAGTACTGTATAAAGAATAGACACATAGGCCAATACAACAGAATAGAGGACACAGAAAGAGACCCAAGTCTGATTTTTGACAAAGATGAAAAAAAAATTCAGTAGAGGAAGGATACCCTTTTCAACAAATTGCGCTCTAACAATTAGACATTCATAAACAAAAATTGAACCTGGACCTAAACCTCAAATATCATACCAAAGTTAACTCAAAGGGGGGCACAAATTTAAATGTGAAATATAAAACCATAAAACTTCAAAAAGAAAACACAGGAGAAAATCTTTAGGACCTAAGGCTTGGTAAAGAGTTCTTACACATGACATCAAAACCATGATCCATAAATAAGAAGGACCAATAAACTGTATTTCATCAAAATTTAAACCTTTTGCTCAGATAATACCCTTAATAACAGAATGAAAGGACAAACTACAGAATGGGAGGAAAATATTTACAGACCACATATCTGTTAAAGGACTCGTATCTAGAAAATATAAAGAAGTCTTGAGATTTAACTGTAGAAAACAGTCCAACTAGAAAACGGCAAAAAACACTTTACCAAAAAGGATATACAGATAGAAAATAAGCACATAAAATGATTTTTCACCCTCATTATTGGTATTTGCCTAATCAGATATCACTATATGCCTATCAAAATGTTTAAAATAAAAAATAGTGATAACATCAAATGCTGGCAAGGATGCAGAGAATCAACATACTCATAAATTACTGGTGGGAATATAAAATGCTAGAGACACTCAGGAAACAGTTTGGTAGAGTCTTACGAAACCTAACATGCACCTTATGACCTAGCAAATCACACTTAGACACTTATCCCAGAGAAATGGACATTTATCTTCACACAATAAGCTGTAAATTAGTATTCATAGCAGCTTTATTTCTAATAGCCAAAACTGGGAATACCCTGAGTGAATGTTTAGACAAACGGTGGTACAACCATACCAAGCAGTACTACTCAGCAGCAAAAAGAAATCAAGAACTATTGACACTTCACACCCCCTACAACTTGGATGACTCTCTAGAGAATGGTATTGAGTGAAAAAAGTCAATTCCCAAAGGTTGCAATGCTATATGGTTCCATTTGTTTAACATTCTTGAAATGATAAAATTACAGAAATAGACAACACATTAGTGGTTGCCAGTCATTAAGGAGGGAGAGCGGGATGGAAGCAGATTTGGTCAAAAAAGGGCAGCTTGAGGGAATTCTGAATAGGATAGATGGATTGTGTCAATATCAATATCCTGGTTATGTTACTGTACTATAGTTTTGAAAGATATCAACCAGTGGGACTGGTTAAAGGGAACATGGGATCTCTGTATTTTTTCCTAAAATTGCATGTAAATCTACAATTATCTCAAGATTAATAATGTAATTAAAATATTAGTTGCAGTTCTATAAATTAACAATGAACACATGGAAACCAAATGTTTGACATGTAATCAAATTCACAATACCACTAGCAGTCACTCCAAAGAGGATGAAATAAATCTAACATAATATGTGCAGAGTGGCTGAAAGTGAGTGCAAAGAGGTAAGCCAAAGGAGGTTTTTTTTTTTTTTGGGAAATGGAATATTTTTGTATCTTCATTGTAGTTGTGGTTACACAAATCTTTAGATGGCGTAAAATTGTTAGGACTATACATGTACACACCCACACATTAATGAAGGTTTAAAAAAATATTCCAAGCGAAATCAGGCCTGTAGTCTGCTGAACAGTAATGTATCAATTTCAATTCCTGATTTTGATATTATATTACATCAACAAAAAATGTTACTGTTGAGGCAAGCTGGATAAAAGGCACAAGGTCTTTTTTGGTATTATTTTTGAAATTTCCTGTGAGTCTATAATTATTTACAAACAAAATGTTAAAAAGTAAACGAGATGAGGCCAAGGAGAGGTTTCAGAAATGGCTGGAAGCAATAGGGTCTGCAAATGAATGGGTTTCTATGTGGCTTAAGTCTATATTTCTGTGGCCCTTTCTTTTTCAAATATTACTAATTTTTTTCATTGTATTATACAAGGAATATGTATAGACATACATTTGGATATACATACATATACAGCGGAGTAAAAAGTTTAAGTCTCCCATTGTCTTAACCAGAACAATATGAAGCAATTTGATATATCTGCCCTGGCTTTTTCCTTTTTGTAGTAGAGGCAGTCTCATTCCATCTCACCCCATCATAGAGTGGCAGCATCATAGCTTACAGTAATAACGAACTCCTGGGCTCAAGCGATCCTCCCACCTCAGCCTCCTGAGTAGCTGGGACTAGAGGCATATGCTACCACACCCCACTAATATATTTTATTTTTTGTAGAGACGAGGACCTTGCTATGTTGTCTAGGCCCAGCCTTAAGTGATCCTCCCATCTCGGCCTCCCAAAATGCCGAGATTGCAGGCATGAAATACCGCACCCGGCCGGGGCGCAGTGGCTCACGTCTATAATCTCAGCAATTTGGGAGGCCGAGGCAAGTGGATTACCTGAGGTCAGGAGTTCCAGACCAGCTTGGCCAACATGGTGAAACCCTGTCTCTACTAAAAATACAAAAATTAGCCAGGCGTGGCGTCCCGCGCCTATAGTCCCAGCTACTCAGGAGGCTGAGGCAAGAGAATCGCTTGAACCTGGGAGGAAGAGATAGCAGTGAGCTGAGATCATCAGCCTGGAAGACAGAGTGAGGCTTAGCCTCAAAAAAAAAAAAAAAAAAAAAAAAAGACTAGAAAACAGAAAAAGAAAGAAAAGAAAAACCATGCCCGGCCTCCTGCCCCAGCATTTTTTTGATGCATGTATACCCATGCATGGATGTGTTGTGTTGTTGATAAAATCGTGATGTCCACACAATAACCTAGTGACTCTGGAACTGGCTTTTTTTTTTTTTTTTTTTTAACTCGACCATGTAGGTAGGACAATTGCCCAATCAGTGCATATGGATCCGCTGCGTTCCTTAAACAGTTAGTGGGATACCACAGAGATGATCAGGCGTGACGGTGAACAGGTATTTTGAGAGTTCTTAAATACCCACGTCAATCTTTGTTGTGAAAACTGGGATGGGGTCGGGTGAACCTACTTCTTGCTGACAGTTTTTCAAAAGTCATGACCATAACGGAGTGCGAGCATTTCCCCACTTCATTAAAACAGTCTGAAAAAACGCTACTGGGTTTTGATTGGGTTACCTTTAACAAGCATTGAATGAAACCACGAAAGGGCTTTTAAGCACACCGGCAACAAACAAACAAAAAGGCCATAAACAAGAGCAAATGAAAACCCGAGACGACCTTGTGCAACCACCGGGGCAAACAATGGATTAAGAGTGCTTGGAAAGGGAAGGACAATGGGGAAATTCGCCAATAAAGAGATATACGTGACCAGCAAATATACCAGAAAGGGAAAAATGCACGCGTGTGGGCTTGATGGCACTCTGTAGCGCAGAGTTACTGCACCATGCTGATTAAAGGTACAATGGCTTGGCTGATCAGTTTTCAGGGGAGACCGTGGGAGAAGGGAAGTGATATGAACAGGCAGAGGCTTCTACATGTGCTTTCTGTACAGAATCAGCGTAGCGGTCCAGATTGTCCTCCTCCACTCCCGCTCCACCCTGGGAAATGGTATCAAAGCGATCCCTGGCAGCTCCACCCTTCAATCCACTCCAGCCTCGGGAGGTGCCCGGAAAGAAGCGGGGCCGTGTGGGCGGGACCGGGCAGTGGGAGGAGCTGAGCCTGCGGGGCCTGTCTAGTAGGCGGGGTCGCGACGCTGACGGCCTCTCTGCGGCTCCCGCTTGCGGGTGTGGCTACGCCCGCGGCGGAGCTATGGCGGGGGCGGGGGCGGCCCACAGTGAGGAGGTGTGGAGGGGGCGGAGCTGTGCGGGATCGTGGAGGAGGGGCCGAGGCAGCGGCAGCCTGAGCCCAGCTCCGCCTGGGGAACACGAGGGCGGGGCGCGGGAGCGGGCGCGGGGGCGGGGCGGACGGGGCTCCGGGCGACCCGTGGGGTGCGCTAGTGCTCGGGTCCCGGTGCCCTGAGGCTAGCGCTCGTGCGGGTCAGTCGGTCGGCGGGGCCTGCGCGGGGCCCGGGCCCATGGCGGCGTCGGCGGCTCTGTCTGCGGCAGCGGCGGCGGCCGCCCTGTCTGGCCTGGCAGTGCGGCTGTCGCGCTCAGCGGCGGCCCGAGGCTCCTACGGCGCCTTCTGCAAGGGGCTTACGCGCACACTGCTCACCTTCTTCGACCTGGCCTGGCGGCTGCGCATGAACTTCCCCTACTTCTACATCGTGGCCTCGGTGATGCTCAACGTCCGCCTGCAGGTGCGGATCGAGTGAGCACCCGCGGCGGTGGCGGAGGCCCGGCTGGAGGGGCGCCCGTGTCCCCGCCCGCCCCCGGCCGGGTCGCCGGCATGAAGGACAGCTGGGCCGCTGCGAGGGGTGGAGGCGGGGCGGCTCGGGCCCCTGGACTCTAGACCTACGCCGTCCGGGCAGGACTGCCCAGCCCTGGCCCCAGCCGCTGTCTCAGCCTGGGGAGCCCGGATCGCGCAGAAACGCACTGAACGGGCATCGGGCTCCAGAAACTACCTGGGCTCGGCCTACCTGTTGCCTCACATTGGCCAAAGAGGGGGAAACCAGAAGGAGGGAATTCTGCTGCGGCGACTTGTCTTTCCAGGCCCCGAGCAGAAAGGTAGGAGGCGACAGGTTGGAATGGGGGAGGGGCGGTGGCTCTGCCCTCCAGATGTCAGGGCGCCTTGGCGGTCAGGGGGAAATATAAATATGGAAGGCACCGGGGCAAACCAGCCCAAAGAGCTGTGGAGCGCAGCTGAGGAAAGGAAAAGCAGCCGCAGGCTCTCCCCTCCTCCCCAGTCATGATTGCTGGATAGGGTGAGGGGCGGACCCCTCCCGCCCACGTCCCAGTGCCTGCCTCCCTTTCCACAGAGGCCCCCAGGGTGTCCCCTGAACCCTGAGGAATGGAGGGTAATGGGCTGGGGGCGGCCCCGGGCAGGCCCTAGAGGAGCAACGATGCCCCCACCCTTCTCTTCCCCACCAGTCTGTGGGCATAGGGAGGACTGTTCTCTTCTAGGCTGAGCCCTGTGTCTGGTCTGTTCTCAGCCCTCAGCCCTGGGACTCTCTGCAGCTCCTGCACAGCCCTTGGCAAAACTGCCTCCTGCCCTGTCTTTGGGGCCAGGGGACTGGTCTCTGCCTGCTCCTGCTGTCCCTCATGTTCTCCTGCCCCTACCTGAGGGCACCCCGCAAGCTCTGTATTTGGAGACAGGGAAGAGTGGGAGAGACGCATTCCTACCGTCCCCTCCCCCACAGTCTTGCTCTTCCGCCATGTCAGCCCATGCTCCCTAAGGCCCCTAGCTAGCAAGGCCCTCCCAGGGCCAGAGTCGCATCCTCCAGCCCCAGACGGCCTCTAGAAGCCTACCGTGTACTGAAGTGATCTGGGCAAAGGAAACCTCCCTGAGCACACAGCAGCTCTCAGCCTGGGGTGGGCAGAGCAGATGGAGAAGAGGGTTGCAGAGGAGGCCATTCCTAGGGGAAGCAAGGACGTGTCTGGTGGCCAGGCAACTGAGGTCCCCATCTCTTTTTTTCTCTTTCAGGCATTGGCGTTTGTAGGCGGTGACCTGCCCCTTCTTTGGCCTTGCCAAGAGTCTCATCCCTGCCTGGGGGCACCTCTGGCCCTGGACTTGCCTGGGAAGAGGCAGCGTGAAGGACGTGAACAGAAGAAGAAGGGCCTTCCTAGTAGAGGCACAGCATGGACAAAGGCTCACGGGTGGGGGTGCCCAGGGATCGAGTCCTGGCTTGGGAAGGAAGGTCTGAGTTCCCTGGGAACTGAGATCTGCTGGCAGCACTGTGAGAGGTGTATTTCCCCCTTCTAATGACAGAGGAAACTGAGGCTTGGGGGGGGGGGTTTACCCTTGACACGCAGATAGGAGGAGGAGGAACTGCATGTGCCCCTGGGCCTGCAGGCCCCCACACCCCTCCCCAGTCTTCTCCAAGACCTGGCATGGTGGGAGGAGGGAAGGGGAAGTGGAGAGGGAAGCATAGGGCTCCTGGGGCACCAAGGGAGAAAGGGGCCTAGGGTATGGAATCTGGGGATCTCACTTTCTTTGGAGCAGTACGGAAGGTCACAGGGAAGATCAGGAGGACAGACAGCTGAGATGGGAGACAGAAGAGATGGGCCCCAGGACCCCTGGGGAGCCAAGCTCTCCCCCACAGCCTAACTTCCCCACCCCACCTGGAGCTTCACCAAGGGCTCCTCAGCAGTGCAGTGGCACAAGCCTCCCAGTTTGGTGGGCAAGTGGGGGTGATCTTGGTGTTGTGGCTCCTGGAGACACACATAACCAGGAGGGTGAAAGGATAAACTTGGGGTGTGCTGGGGCTGAGACCCATGGCATGACCCCAATTCTCTCTCCTCAAGTTCGACCCCCCATCCCCAGGATCACACAGGAGAATCTCATCTCACGGCTTGGATTGGTCCTGGGGGCCCCCGGGTGTGCTGCTAGCCCGTGTACAATGGTCAGGAGCAGCCCAGAGGGGAGCCAGGAAGAGACCCTCGCCCTCACCCTCTTTCCCCATTTCCCCATCTCTTGCACTGGTACCCTGAGGGCCACGTTCTTAGTTCCTGGGACTGAAAACTGCAGCAGTCTGGCCAGCTCCAGGGACAGAGTGGCCCAGCCACCTACCATGTACCCTCCTCAGCTGCCCACTGGACCCAGGTCCTGCGTGAAGCTGTCCTCCTGCCTCACCCCAGAAGAGGCTGGACAGTGGCTGCCTTGTGCCCCTTGCAGTCTTCCACATCCAGGGCCTGATGACGTGCCTCCTTGTCCCAAGTTTCATGGGAACCCCTGACCCTGCTGGCCCCTCTCATCTACCCCAACCCTGTCCACCCTGGACCACCTCCGGGGGCCTGTCAGCCTGCTGGTCCCCCCAACAGATCTTTGGGGGCAGCCTCTATAGGACAAGAGTGACACAGGGCTGGAGGAGAAGAGGAGTGAGGAGCCTCCTTTTGTCTGATGCACAGATGTGGCCCTTTCAAACCCTGGTGTCACCCTCTGGGTGACTGGATCCCCAGCTCCACCCTCTTCCTGGACCAGCCAGGAAGGATGGAGGAAAGCTCTTTGCTGAGTGCATGTGTGGGAGTGTGGGGGGTGACTGAGCCCTCCCCATGCAAGGGGCTCGGCCTGGGACCCTGGAACCTGCTTCCCTACTGGGAGAAATGTGCATCAGAGTTGCAGGGGTCCCTACCCTAAGAGACCCCCGACTGCAGGGAGCCCCACCCCATAAGAGGGGCACGGAAGTCCATGTCCACCCACCCCCGGTGGCTCCTGGTGTGGCTGTATTGGCCTAGAGGGGCTGGCTCTGGAGGGGCAGGGCCAAGCCCTCAGCATCTGCTCCTGTCCCTGCTTTTTCACCCCTGCTGCCTGAAGTGGTAGCCCCGCCTGCTGCTTCTCCACCTCCCCTCCCCACCTCTTCTCTCCCCGATGGGGCCCTTGCTGCGTGATGGGGTCTCCATGCACTTTATTTATTTGCAGTCTGTTTTCCAGGCAGTGGAGCTTCTAGACACCGACCGGAATGACATACTTTTCTGTGCGTGATTCACTGTGTACTGGTCAGCACAGGCTGGCCAGAGACATGTTCTTGTTTCTGGTGTTGTCACGTCTTCTTGTTTTCTCTAAGTTAAAAAAGAAAAAAAAAAAGTCCTCGGTTTAATACACTAAAATCCCAACTGGAGGCCTCCCGTGTCTGGTGGGGGTGATGCAGTGGCCCTGCGTGGAGAGAGGCCCCATGGTGAGGTCACCGGCTCCCATGGCCAGGAGCTGGCAGGGAGAAGCCTCTGGAGGCTAGGGCTGGGGGAGGCTGTAGCAGGCTGTGGCGGGGACCATGTTTCCTGTTCAGAGGCTGTGCTGAGACCCGACTTGACCCGGGCCACTGCCCCATGAGAAGCAGGCAGCAGCCTATCCTGGCCCCGAGAGGTAGCTGCTTGTCCTGTTGACAACCTTTGTTCAAACGATCCAAAACATAAGTCCCCTTCCGTTTTAGCGTCTGGTGATCAAAAGTGTCTAAGTCAGTAGAATCCTGAGGGTGGACTAAGGTGAAGTGAACTGAAATGACGCAGGTCATTTTGTGTAGCACTGAGACTCCTCTCCTTGCCTGAGGCCACCTCCCACTGCCTCCCTACCAGCAAGGTTACTTCAGAATCTTGGAGAAGATAAAGGACCTGGCCCTGGAAGCCTGCTTCCCTTTCCCAATGTTGGAGGCAAACTCTGGCCCATCAGAGCCCCCTTTCCTAGTGGCTCCCACCGGAGAGCGCTTCCTAGTGGCTGCTATAAGCGTTGGCAAACAGGCAGAAGGCGGGGGAGGAAGGGCGGAGGGTAGTATTAGAGGAAGCCCCACAGGGCCCCGGTGGGGAGGCATCCTGAGGACACAGGGCTATGCTCAGATTCAGGAGTAGCCTGGGTTTACAGGCCCTGGGGGCACTCCTGTTGCCAAGGGCTACCCAGGGGTCAGAGCACCCTGACAAGGAGGAGTCGTCCAAAAGCACTGGTGCTAATGCCCTATGGCATCTGCCACCACAGGAGAAATGGACCCCAGTCCTTAAGCTTCCCTCCCCTTTGTCTAGATGGTCCTCTTCATCCCCACTGCATGGATCACATGACTTGGCAAACCAAGATGGGAAATGATCCCCCCAGAGCCTGACTCCAAGGCCTCTTGAAGAGGGAGGACCACCCCTCCCATCCCTCCTACAGAGGAAAAGAAGGCAGGAAGGCCAGTTCTGCTCCGATGGGACCCCAGGAGACCTGAGCCCTGAGCCCAGCTCTTCCACTTACTACTGTGTAGTGCCAGGCAAACAGCACAACCTGGAGTTTTTAGTAAGGCTCTGTTGGGATGCTTGTAAGCAGTGAATACAATGTCTGTTCATTGTCATCAGGTCTCACCTGGAGCAGCCTTGTTACTGTGGGGAAAAGGAACCAAGTGAAGGGAACCGACCTCTGATGAGAGCCTGTCATGTGCCAGGCACCATTCTAGGTGCTTTGCATTCCTAATCTCATCATAATCCCACAACTACCTAACCGTTATCTCCATTTTACAGAGAAACCAAAGACAGTAACCAAGTCTGAAATAGAACCCCAAGAAGAAGCTCTTTTCCTGAGCTACCAATGCCCCCTGGAGAGGCAGGGAATTGGGCTGGAAGAACGGTGGAATGGAATAGCAAAGATGGAAGATGACCCTGTCCTTTCTGGGTGGGGTCCAGAAGAAATCCAGGGCTTGGATGAGGGGTAGACCTGGGAGCCTTCTCCAAATCGAGCTCCCCAGTGGGAGCAGCTGGGGCCACCCTGAGATGGGTCCACCTGTCTTTCTTCCATTCCACCTCTAGAGATTGATTGGGACCTAAGAGACTGAGTCAAGAGAGGGCAAGAGGGCAGCTAAGTAAGCGGGAAGTTCCAGGGGCAGCAGAGCAAATACATTGAGAAATGGGAAATATGAAGAGCATGCAAAATCCCATCCTACTCCTACCCACCCTACTCCCAAGGGAAATTGCTGGGTTTTGGACGAATTTTCACTTCGTGTGCATCTTTTATGTATGTAAAACTACAAACATACTACTTTGAAATCTGATTCCACTATTTTACGTTTGTCTTACCGTGTTATTATGCATTTTCCTACATCCAAAGCTACCTAGTATCTCTTTTGTATGAAGGTTTCATCATGTATCCCCCAGTGCCCTTTGGTTGTTTTTCTTTGTTGTCATTTATTTTGGTGGGGGTTGGTTTGCTTTTTATTGTTGTTTTTCCTTGTTTTTATAAGTGATACAGTGACAGATGTCGTTGTGGATAAATGCTGTGGCACAGTCATGATCAATTCCTTGATACATATTCCTAGAAAGTACACCAAAGGGTATGCATGGCTTAGGGCTTTTGATACTCTCCAGAGTTGGGATACCAAGTTACACTACTCACTCCAGTCAGGATGAGAGTTTTTTGAGACAATGGTGGCGATTCTGATTCAATAGATTAAAAAACTTATTACTACCTTTCATTGCCTCAAACTGGGTGTATTTCCCTTCCTTCAAGATCAATATAATATTTAACCCATCACTTTTCTAAAATGTTTCCCTTAAAAAAAAAAACCTACAGCACCTGGTATTCCTGGCAGTTTCCCCTCCAAGCACTAACCAGCCCCAACCCTGCTTGGCTTCCAAGATCAGACGAGATTGGGCACATTCAGGGTGGTATGGCTATAAATGCATATTTCCTTCTTGACCATCTCTATTTTAAGGCTAGAGCTAACTCTTTTTTCTAGGAGAGAGAACTTGATCCTTTCCTTCTACTCTACTTTACCTATCCCTGAGTCTCACAACGGGTTTGTCAGTCTCTCAGTTTGATAGGTTAAAATAGTTTATTTTGATCTTTTATTTTGTATTCCTTTGAATACATAATGAGGATTAAATATTTTCATAGGCCTATTGCTTAGTTGTCCTTCTGTTTTCAACTATAGAGAGTAATTTTTTTTTTAAAGGAAACGAGATATGCCTTTTATCATTCAGCGATGGGTAGCAACTTCAGGTGAGGATGTCAGTTTGAACTAGCTTGAAAGAACACCACCCTAATCCACTGTTTCCCCACCTTCTTTTCCAAACACACCATAATGATGGATAGCATATTTTAAAAATATTTTAAAAATAGTAGCCATTCTCAAAAGTGTAACAAGAAACCTCTAAGACCCAGAAGCAGAAGGAATGCAGAGCAGTAAATGGGACCTGAAGCTTCATAGCCCTTGGAAGCTAGCAAGGGAAACAGGTCTGAGAAGCTAGGAAAGAGAGCTAAACTGTGGGTAGGTACTGCATGTGATAGCGAGCCAGAACTAGGTGTTCTGTATGGGTCTAGGTGGTAGGAAAATGTTTCCATCATGAATGAAAACTAGAATATCTTGATCTATCCACCTCAGGTCTCTCCTGAAAGTGAGTCCCCTGCTTAAACCATGGTTTGAAATGAAGTGAAACATCTAGACTCTCAATTCCTAATTCTGCACTGTGCTCAGTGCAGGGTCTGGATTTGTACCAATATGCCAAAAAAACAAACAAACAAAAACAAAACCTAAAGTGGTGAGTAGGATATGTATATACACAAAATATACCGCTGGGCCCCTTCAGTTAAATTAAACAACACTGAAGACAAAGGAAATATCCTGAAAGTCACTAGAGAGGAAAGACACATTATCCATAAAAAGAAAAACAAGCATCATCCACAACAATGGGTGCCAGAAGACAATGCATCAATAAGGGTTCAGTTGCAGGAAACAGAACTCACTGTAGCTGTTTTAAACAGAAGTTCAATTGAACCATGGACCAGGTCCTTACAAAATTATTTCAAGGCCGAAAGAGAGAAAGGTAGGTTGGGCCTCTAAAACCACTCCCAGGGTACCACAGCAGAACTGGCTCATTAAGGTAGGTAACACTTGTACTCAATTCAGATGGTAGGAAATTGGGAGCCCAACACTGAAGCTATTAACTTCAAGAAGACATTCCTGTAGCTGTGATTCAGAGATCAGAAATCTGCTGTCATATCACAACCACCTTTTGACACCATGAAGCTAGTTACAGCACAAAGGAACACTGAAGCAGGAAAACATAAAGTCTGCATGACTGTGTTCACAAGCAGAAAGACCCAAAGAAGCAGGAAGGTGGCTGCTGCTTCCCATCCATCATTTCAGTTTCACCCAAGAGTACCTAACTGGTGGGATATCATTCATATTCAGAACCTCCTACTACAGGGTAATCTGAGAAATACAGATTTGGACTTTTCTGACTGTGAAGTCCAGGAAGGTACATTAGGGGATTGGGATGGTTACTTAGTCTCGATTTTCCATGTGTCACAATGTCTTCAAAGCATGACAAGAAATCCATAAGCCTAGAACTTATGAAAAAATGTGAAATGAACACCTTCGGACACATAGAAGAACTTGGACATTTTACTATCCATCAACTCTTGCTGAAACAATTACTGAAAATATGTATGTTAGCAATAAGAACAAGAAACCCACAAGGAAGGAATGGAAGTCAAGAAATAATAGCAAGTAAATGGTAATTAAAAGGGGTTTAAAAATATCAACATACATTGATGGTTAAGCAAACAAAGAAGGAGAAAAAAATAACATATTTATTGAGAACTTACTTTGTGTCAGGTACTGCTCTAAGCACATTACATGTACTAAATAATGTAATGCCATGACCCTAAAACAGAAACTTACATTATCATTCTTTGTAAACATGAGGAAACTTGGGCTCAGAGCAGTGAAGAAACTTGCCCAAGGTCACACACCTGGAGGAGCAAAGATTTGTACCCATATAGTTTTTCTCCTGAGTCTGTACCCTCAGTGTGTACTCACACTTATAAAAAGAGGGATGGGTAGAAGGAAATGTATGGAGAAGGGGAGGAGAAAAGTTTTCTGTGCACTCATAACAAGCTTATATTAAAATTCAAAACAATAACATGAGAATTGTGGAGATAGAGTGCTGGGGGAAGATAACATGGGTAAGGCTTTTGTTTTGTCAGGAAAAGAATTGAGCTGCTGAATAACTCGAAAAAATATAATTTTTAGTGTGCATGTTTAAAATTTAAGGTTAGGAAGATCCTGGGAAGGTGGTGGAGTAGGAATCAGTCTCCCCACTGAGATAAAAATTGCACTGACAGACCCCGATATAGCTATTTTGGAACTCCTCAGTATATTGAAGACTTGCAATTTCCATGGGAAAGTTTGGAGGTAAAGTGTGTTCTTGGTCCACTAGCAACTATCCATCCAGCAGCCCCAGCCCTGTGGCAAGCACAGTGCACATGTTAATGGAACAGTTTCCACATAGCTTACATGAGCAAGAGTGGGCAAAAAGGAACTTGCCCTCCCAATATTGCACATCTGTACTCAGATAGCTGATTGCTGCTCGTGATCACAGACTTGCAGACAAAGAGGAGGGTGACCATTATTGTTGCACCTCTCTTCATTGTTGCAAGTCCCTCCCGCTCTGGCTGAAGCAACTTCCCAAGATTTAAAGGGTTAGCACCACTTTTCCTTTTCCTTCCTTCATTTTACCCTTTTCTCCTTTTGGAAGCCAGAGATTAAAGACTAGGACGTTCAAAAACAACTGCACATATGGGGGAAATCAGAAAGTGACTGCACATGCACAGGGAAAGCTGCAGGCTCAGAAAACACCTGAGAAGATCTTAAGTTTACACCCCAGGCTAATCTTTGGCAAAGAAAAAACCTACAGCAATAAAAAGAAACACAATAAATAAAAACAATAACAAAATCAGCAAACACCAAGGAAGGGGAAGAATCTGGTTTCCAAAATTCTCACATTATTAGATTCAAATGTCTAATTTTCAACAAAAAATCACAAGGCATACAAAGAAACACGAAAGTATGGCACATTCAAAGGAAAAAAAATTAAATCAATCAACAGAAACAGTCCCTGATCTAGTATATATGACAGCAGATCTACTAGACAAAGACTGTAAAACAACTCTCTTAAAAATGCTCAAGAACTAAAGGAAGATGTGGAGAAAATCAAGAAAGTGATGCATGAACAAAATGGAAATATCAAGAAAGAGATAGAAAGCCTAAGAAAGAAACCAAAAATAAACTGTGGAGCCAAAAAGTACAAAAGCTGAAATTAAAAAATCAGAAGAGGGGTTTAAAGGCAGACTTGAGCATGGCAAAAGAAAGAATCAGCAACCTCGAAAATAGGACAATGGAAATTATCAAGTCTGAGGAACAGGTAGATAAAAGATTGAAGAAAAGATGAACAGAGCCTAAGGAACTTGTGGATACCACCAAGCCCATCAACATATGCATTGGGGAAGTCCCAAAAGGGAAAGAGAGAGAGAAAGGGGCAAAGGAAATGTCTGAAAAAATAATGACCAAAAACTTAACAAATTTTATGAAAGACATGAATATAAACCTCCAAGAATCTCAATGAATGCCAAGTAAGATGAACTGAAAGATGCCCCAAAACCAAGGCACCTTATAATGAAATTTTCAATAGACAAAGACAAAGAGAAAAATCTTGAAAGCATCAAGAGAAAAATGACTCATCATATACAAGTGATCCTCAATGAAACTGTTAGCAATTTTATCTTCAGAAACATTAGATGACAGAAGGCTGTGGGCTGATATATTCAGCATGCTAAAAATATGTTGACTAAGAATGCTATATCTGGCAAAACTGTTCCTCAAATGTGAGGGAGAAATTAAGATATTCCCAGATAAACAAAAGCTAATGGAGTTTGTTACCACTACACCTGTCCTGCAAGAACTGCTCAAGAGAGTACTGCAAGGTGAAATGAAAGGATAATAGATAGGAACTCAAAGCTGTATGAAGAAATAAAGATTCCCCCCTTCTTTCCTCCCCTATTCCCTCTTCTCTTTTCCTTCCCTTTCTCTCCCTTCTCCTTCATCCTTCCTCTTCTCTCAGATCCCCCCTGCCTCTGCTTCCCTCCTCTCCTGTGCTTTCCCATCCCCTCCCCTCTCAACCCCCATCCCGCTCCTCCCACGGCTGTGGTCACATGGGGCGCGGCGGGATTTAAGCTTAATCTGCCTGGTGCTCAGTACAGCAGCCTGACTGTGGGGTGTGCTGACTGAGCTAGTCTTGGGGTCCTGCAGAAGGGAGCTGAAGGGATGCCCACAGACACCCCACCATGAGTTTGGGGCTGTAGAGGGCACAAGAGGCCCAGCTGACGCTGGAGACAGTTATCCAGACACTGGAGAGAAGCGTCCTGGGCCAGGAGAAGGGCTTGGGCGCACGGGACCTGGCCCAGGACCCTCAGACCATCATCCTACCTGTCCGCATCAGGGAGATTGTCACCTGCAACCTCTCCCGGCCTGAGCGCCTAGTCCCACTATGGGCCACAGAGATGGCACTGCTGCTCTCACTGCAGGAGAAGAACCAGCTGCAGCAGCAGGAGCTATCGCACGTGGAGGACTTGCTGGCCCAGAGCCACGCCAAGCGTGATGAGCTCACCATTAAGTACAACGCGCTGGAGCAGCCTGTGCGTCTGGAGTCTGGAGAGCTGGAGATGCAGGAGCCCAGGGGGCTGCTACAGCAGAGTGTGGAGCTGTGGAGGCAGCTGCAGGAGGAGCAGGCCTCCTCCTGGCCACAAGCTGCTGGCCTACCAGGAGGGCCAACAGCGGCAGGCCCAGCTTATGCAGCAGCTGCAGGCCAAGATTCTCCAGTACAAGAAGAGGTGTTCGGAGCTGGAGCAGCAGCTGCTGGAGAGATCGGGAGAGCCTGAGCAGCAGCGACTGAGGGACACAGAGCACAGCCAAGACCTGGAGAGCGCCCTCATCCGGCTGGAGGAGGAGCAGCAGAAGAGTGCCAGCCTGGTCCAGGTGAATAGCATGCTCTGAGAGCAGCTGGACCAGGCAGGCTCAGCCAGCCAGGCTCTGAGTGAGGACATACGAAAGGTGACCAGCGACTGGACACACAGACACAAGGAGCTGGAGCAGCGGGAGGCGGCATGGAGGCTCAAGGAGGAGTCCTTCAACGCCTACTTCAGCAATGAGTACAGTCGTCTGCTACTCCTCTGGAGGCAGGTGGGGGTCGGGTGGCTGGTCAGCGAGGTGAAGATGTCCACCGTGAGGGACCTGCCGTAGCTGGGAGGTGAGCTGGCCTGGAAATCATTCGCTGTCCAGGAGGGGGGCTGGTACAGAGCACGGGCCTGCGGCTGGCAGAGAGCGGGGCTGAAGCGGCCCTGGAGAAGCAAGTCCTGCTGCAGGTCCAGCTGGAGGAGCAGCTGCGGGACAAGGTGCTCCGCAAGAAGGACCTGGCCCAGCAGCAGATGCAAAGCGACCTGGACAAGGCCGACCTCAGTGCCAGAGTGACAAAGCTGGCCCTGGCAGTGGAGCGTCTTCAGAAGCAGAATCTGGAGTAGGATTAGATCAACAAGGCTCTCGGCAAGCCTGAGGCCCTGGAATCCCTGTGGCTACAGGAGCCTGAGGCCCTGGAGACAGAGGATGGAGAAGGGCTGCAGCACACCCTGAGGGACCTCGCATTGGCCGTCCTGTTGGACACTGAGATGGTGTCCAGCTGAGCGGCTCCAAGCACACCACGGACGCATCCGATGGCAGCCTGCGGAGCTCTGGGGCCAGAGGATCCCGTCCCCACCACAGCGCTCCTGGCCGGGTAGCAGCCCTTCGCCCCACCGAGGCAGGTCGGTGGCTAGCTCAAACTCCTCCAGGCTCACCCTGATCCACTCTGCCCTACACAAGTGCCAGCTGCAGGTCCAGGACACGCGTGGGCACTATGAGGCAAACCAGGACCTTCTGGGCACCCTGTGGAAGCAGCTTAGTGACAGCGAGGTTGAGCGGCGGGCCCTAGAGGAACAGCTCCAGCACCAGCGGGACAAGACCGATGGTGCCATGCAGGCCCATGAGGACGCCCAGCGCGAGGTACAACGGCTGCTGAACGCCAATGAGCTACTGAGCAGGGAGAAGAGCAACCTGGCCCACAGTCTGCAGGTGGCCCAGCAACAGGCCAAGGAGCTTCTGAAGGAGCGGGAGAAGCTGCGGGCTGCCCAGGAGGAGCTGCAGCGCCATCGGGACCGACTGAGGAAGAGCAAGAGGATGCGGTGCAGGATGGTGCATAGGTGCCTCAGGAGCTTGAGCGCAGCCATAAACAGCTAGAGCAGCTGGAAGGCAAGCGCTCAGGCCTGGCGAAGGAGCTGGTGGAGGTGAGGGAGGCGCTGAGCTGCCCCACACTGCAGCGGGACATGCTGCAGGCCCAGAAGGCTCAGGTGGCCGAGGCGCTGACCAAGGTTGAGGCTGGCTGGGTGGAACTCGAGCTGTCCATGACCAGGCTGAAGGCAGAGGAGGCATCCCTGCAGGACTCCCTGTCCAAGCTGAGTGCCCTCAACGAGAGCCTGTCTCAGGACAGGCTGGATCTGAACCTCCTTGTCGCCCAGCTGGAAGAAGACAAGGCAGCCCTGCAGGCCCGGCTGAGGCAAGCGGAGCAGGAAGCCACTGTGGCGCCGGGAACAGCAGGAGCGGCTGCAGGAGCTGCGGCTGGAGCAGGAGGTGGCGCTGCAGGGCTCTGGAGGGCCTGGAGGGCTGGAGTGGCAGAGGACCTCCAGGAGGCGCTGGAGCAGCAGCTCCCCACGCTGCTTCATGAGCTCAGCCGGCTGCAAGAGCAGCTAGCTCAGCTCTCCCAGCAGCTGAGCGGGCAGGAGCAGGAGCTGGAGCAGGCCCAGTGGGAGCCACAGTGGCAGGTAAAGGCTCCGGAGAGAGTGGCCCAGGAGAAGGAGGCGCTAGCCAAGGGGCGCACTGGCCTGGCTATGCAGCTGGCTGCAGCAGAGCATGAAGGCATCACCCTGTCAGAGGAGGCCACACGCCTGCGCTTGGAGAAGGAAGCCCTGGGGGCAGCCTGTTTGAAGTGCAATAGCACCTGGCTCAGCTCGAGGCCCGTCGGGATCAGGCTGGAAGCCGATGGGCAGGTCCTGCTGTTGGCCAAGGAGACCCTGACTGGGGAGCTGGCGGGGCTGCGGCAGCAAATAATAGCTACACAGCAGAAAGCCAGCCTAGACAAGGAGCTGATGGCTCAGAAGCTGGTGCAGGCTGAGCGGGATGCCCAGGCCTCTCTGCGGGAGCAGTGGGCAGCCCAGGAGGAGGACTTGCAGGGAGTCCAGCCCGAAAAGGAGGCAGCATGGCGGGAGCTGGAAGCCAAGAGGGCCCAGCTGCAGAGTCAGCAGCAGCGTGAGCAGGAGGAGTTGCTGGCCCAGCTGGAGATCGAGAAGGAAGGGCTGAGCAAGGAGATCGCTGCCCTGCAGCAGGAGCGCGATGAGGGCCTCCTCTTGGCCCAGGGCAAGAAGCAGCAGGCCTTGTCTCTGAAGGGGTCTGAAAAGACTCCGTCAGAGAAGTTGTCAGAGAAGTTGATGGGTACAAGGCACAGCCTGGCCACCAGTTTCAGCGGGAGCTGCTGGAGGCCCAGCGCAAGCTGCGTGAGGGCCAGGAGGGCCTTAAGGTGCAGCGCCAGGAGGCGGACAAGCTGTGGCGCAGTCTGGGCGAGGGCGCCAAGGAGCGTGAGGCACTGCGGGCCGCTGGGAAGAAGGTAGAGAGCGAGTGCATCAACCTGAAGTTTACCGATGAGGACAAGGAGCAGAAGCTGGCACTCCTAGAGGAGGCACAGGCAGCCATGGGCAAGGAGGACGGTGAGCTTCAGACTGGGCTGCAGGAGGTGGAGTGCTCACGGCTGGAGGCTTGGAGGGAGCTACAGGAACTCTGGCGTCACATGAAGATGCTGGACAGTGAGAATACCAGGGTGGGCCGCGAGCTGGCAGAGCTGCAGGGCCGCCTGGCGCTGGGCTAGCGGGCAGAGAAGGAGAGCCGGCGGGAGACCCTGGGCCTCCGGCAGAGGCTGCTGAAGGGCGAGACCAGCCTGGAGGCGACGCGGCAGGAGCTCCAGGTAGCCCAGCGGAAGCTGCCGGAACAAGAAGGCGAGCTCCAGATCCGCGAGCGAGGCCTGCTGGGCTCCCTGGAGGAGGTGCGCGGCACCGAAAACCAGCAGCTGGACCACGCCCGTGGCCTGGAGCTCAAGCTGGAGGCTGCGCAGGCCGAGGCTGCGGAGCTGGGCCTGCGGCTGAGTGCGGCCGAGGGCCAGGCACGAGACCTGGAGGCCGAGCTGGCCCGCGTGGGGGTGCAGCGGTGCGCAGTGGAGGCCCAGCTAGGTGGCCTGCGCTCCGCTCTTTGCCGCGGCCTCGCCCTCGGTTGCGCGCCCAGCCCAGCCCAGCCCAGGCCAGCCCCGCCACCGGTGCCGGGCTCCCCTACCCGGGATGCGCCCGCCGGAGGAAGCGGGGAAAGGCTCAGCCGCCCCAGCACCTTAGAATGCAGCCCTGGGTCCCAGCCACCATTTCCAGGACCTGCCACCTCCCCGGCTCCTCCAGACCCGGACCCAGAGGCAGTGCGCGGGGCCTTCCGGGAATTCCTGCAGGAGCTGCGGAGCACCCTGAGAGAACAGGACGAACTTCGGACCCAGAGTGCCCTGAATCGCCAACTGGCCGAGATGGAGGCCGAGAGGGACACCACAACCTCGAGGGCCAGGCAACTGCAGAAGGCGGTGGCTGAGAGTGAGGAAGCCCTGCGCAGTGTGGATGGGCGGCTGAGCGGGGTCCAGGCGGAGCTGGCGCTGCAGGAGGAGAGCGTGCGGCGCAGTGAGCCGGAGCGCCGGCCCACGCTGGACCAGATGGCCACACTGGAGAGAAGCCTGCAGGCCACAGAGAGCGAGCTCTGGGCCAGTCAGGAGAAGATTAGCAAGATGAAGGCCAACGAGAGAAAGCTGAAGGACGACAAGCGGTGCCTGGAGGAGATGCTGGACGCCTCCGAGAGCCGCACCATCAAGCTGGAACTGCAGCGGCACTCGCTTGAGGGGGAGCCGTAGCGCAGCCACCTGGGCCTGAGCGACCGCGAGGCCCGGGCCCAGGCCCTCCAGAATCAGATGGACTCTCTGCAGAGACAGGTGGCAGACAGTGAGGTGAAGGCAGGGATCCTGCAGCTGAAAGTGGAGTGGTTGAATGGGGCCCTGGCCAAGGTGGAGGAAAGGGAGGGGCTCCTGCGGGTCAAGATGCGAGGCCTGGCAGAGGCCCTGGCCTAGAGCAGTGCCAGCCTCAGCCGCACCCAGGACAAGAACCTGCATCTACAGAAGGCTCTGACCGCCTGTGAACCTGACCGCCAAGTGCTCCTGGAATGGCTGGACGCCGCCGGGCAGACGTTGTCTGAGGCAGGGAAGCAGAGCAGCTCCCTTGGCGAGCAGGTGCAGACGTTGCCAGGAAAGGTGGCTGACCTGGAGCTGCAGCGGGCGGAGGCCGAGGGCCAGCTACAACAGCTTCGGAAGGTGCTGCAGCAGCGGCAGGAGGGCCAGGCTGCAGCCCTGCACACGGTCCAGAAGCTGCAGGACGATCAGAGGCTGCTGTAGGACGATCAGAGGCTGCTGCAGGAATGCCTGGGCAGCCTGCAGCGCGCCCTGTATCAGCTGGAAGCCAAGAAGCGGGAGGTGGAGCGCTCAGCCCTGCGGCTGGAGAAGGAGCTCGTGGCCCTCAGGAGGGTACTGGACAAGGTGGAGCGAGAGAAGTTTCGCAGCCATAAGGACACAGTGCCGCTGAGCGCAGAGAAGGGTCGCCCGAACCGGACCCTCATGGGGGCTGACCTGGAGCTGGTCGAGGCCCAGAGGCAGATCTAGCAGCTGGAGGCGCAGGTGGTGGCGCTGGAGCAGAGCCACAGCCCAGCCCAGCTGGAGGTGGACGCGCAGCATTAGCAACTGGAGCTGCAGTAGGAGGTGGAGCGCCTGTGCAGTGCCCAGGCTGAAGGCACCCTAGAGGCATGGGAGCGGGCCCACCACCAGAGGGTGCGCGAGCTGGAGGATCAGGTATCCACACTGAAGGGACCAAAAGTTGCAGCAGGAGCTTCCAAGGAGCTCAGCACCCTTCTCCCCATCCTCAGGCCCCCCAGAGAAATAAGCCCCTGCTGGCATCTGGAGAACGGCCCTGTGCCCAGGACAGGGGAGGGCCCTCCTCTTGGACACCCCACCCAGAGCCCGGTCCCTTGGGGGCCTCGAGCTGAGGTGGAATGAGGAGGAGCCCCACTGGCAGTGCTGAGGAGAGGTACTCCAGCTCCAGGCCTGGAGAGGCTTCCCGGCATCGCCTGCGGACCCCACCTCTGTCCAGCCCCCCTCTTCCAGGATGAGCCACTGTAGATTGTACAAGGTCTTCTTTGAGAGGTTGAGCCAGGGTTGGAGAGAGCCCTTGTCTCTGGTCAGCCCTGGAGCATGGGTTCGTGGGAAAGAGGAAGGGGACCAGGCCCAGGGCAGGGGTCAGAGGCCCAGGCTTCCAGAGATCTCTCAGCCTTAGTTCAGAGTGTGTGTCAGGAAATTCTTCAGAGAGCTCAGAGCCCCTACCCTGTATTTTTACACCTTTTTACAATGTTAACTGCTCAGAACTGTTTTCTGTAACAAGAAGACCTCTTTTTCTTAAAAAAAAAAAAAAAAAAAAAAGTCTCAATAAATACATGGGCAATTATAAAAGATAGCATTATTATAACAACAATTTGTAACTCTACTTTTTGAATTGTGCATGGCTTAAGAGATTAACACATTTTAAAAATTATTAGTCTAAAAGATTGTATTATTGTAACTTTGATTTGTAACTCCACACTTTGTTTCCTACATAACTTTAAGAGATGAATGAATTTAAAAGAACTATTCGTTTATGTTCTTGGGAATACATTGTGGAAGGATGTAAGCCTGTGATGTCAACAACTGAAAGGAGTGAAAACCAAGTTGTAAATAAACAGAGTTTTAATATGTTATTGAGGTTAAACTGGTATAAATTCAAATTAGAGTGTTATAACTTTAGGATGTTAAATGTAATCCCCATGGTAAGCATGAAGAAACTACAATATGCACAAAAGGAAATGAGAAAAGAATAAACTGCTCACTACAAAAGAATCAACACAAAAGAAGACAGTAATGCAAGCAATGAGCCCCCCAAAACTATAAAGAATATTAAAAACGAATGCCAAAATATCAGAAGTCCTTCCTTATTCTTTTTTTTTTTTTTTTTTTTTTTTTTTGAGACGGAGTCTCGCTGTGCTCCCAGGCTGGAGTGCAGTGGCGTGATCTCGGCTCACTGCAAGCTCCGCCTCCCGGGTTCACGCCATTCTCCCGCCTCAGCCTCCCAAGTAGCTGAGACTACAGGCGCCCGCCACCACGCCCGGCTAGTTTTTTGTATTTTTAGTAGAGACGGGGTTTCACCATGTTAGCCAGGATAGTCTCGATCTCCTGACCTCGTGATCCACCCGCCTCGGCCTCCCAAAGTGCTGGGATTACAGGCTTGAGCCACCGCTCCCGGCCCTTCCTTATTCTTAATTACTTGAAATGTAAGTTGATTATACTGTCCAATCAAAAGGCAGAGATTAGCAGAATGGATAAAAACACATGATCCAAATATATTCTTTCTACTATCAACAGAGTAAACAGACAATGTATATAGTGGGAAAAAATACTTGCAAACTGTGTATCTGACAAAGATCCAATATCCAGAATCTATAAGGAACTTAAATCAACAAGCAAAAACCAAACAACCTTGTTAAAAATGGGCAAAGGACACAAACAGACATTTCTCAAAATAAGACATACGAGCAGCCAACAAACATATGAAAAAATGTTCAATATTACTAATCATTAGGGAAGTGCAAATTAAAACCATAATGAGATACCATCTCGCACCAGTCAGAATGACTATTGTCAAAAAGTCAAAAAATAACAGATACTGGTGAGGATGCAGAGTAAAGGGAATGTTTATACGCTGCTGGTGGGAATGTAAATTAGTTCAGCCACTGTGGAAAGCAGTCTGAAGATTTCTCAAAGAACTTAAAATAGAACTGCCATTTGATGCAGCAATCCCATTACAGGGTATGTACCCAAAGGAATATAAATCGTTCTGCCATAAAGACACATGTATGGATATGTTCATTCCAGCACTATACACCATAGCAAAGACATGGAATCAACCTAAATGCCCATCAATGGTAGACTGGATAAAGAAAATGTGGTACATTTACACCATGGAATACTACACAGCTATAAAAAGAATGAGATCATGGCCTTTGCAGCAACATGGATGGATCTGGAGGCCATTATCCTAAGTGAATTAACACAGGAACAGAAAACCAAATACTGCGTGTTGTCATTTATGTGTGGGTGCTAAACACTGAGTACACAAGGACACAAAGAAGGGAACAATAGACATTGGGGTTATTTGAGGATAGGTAGTAGGAGCAGGGTGATGATTGAAAATCTACCTATCACGAGTTATGCTGATTACCTCTGTGACAAAACTATATGTGCATCAAATCCCTGTGACACACAATTTACCCATGCAAAATACCTGAACATGTACCCCTTGAACCTAAAATAAAAGTTGAAAACTATATGTATGTGTATATATGCATATGCATAAAATATATGTGTGTGCATATATATGTGTGTGTGTATGTGTATACATGTCTACTTTCTAAAGGAGACTCATTTTAGATCCAAAGACACAAATGGGTTGAAAGTGAAAGGATGGAAAACTACATGGTATGCAAATAGTAAACAAAAGAGAGCAGGAGTGATTATACTAATATCATACAAAATAGACTTTAAATCAAAAAAGGATTCAAGAGACAAAGCCATTATACATAAATAGATGGTTCAATACAGCAAGAAGATATAACAATTATATACACAATTATAATAACAGACCATCAAAATATATGAAGCAGATATTGACAGAATTGAAGGGAGAAATAGACAGTTCTGCAATAATGGTTGGAGACTTCAATATCCCACACTCAGTAATGGATAGAACAACCAGAAAGAAGAGAAATAAGGAAATAGAGGACTTAACACAATAAACCAACTAATTCTAACAGACATACACAGGCCACTCTACATAACAACAACACACACATTCTGCTAAAGTGCGCATAGGACATATTCCAGGATAGATTATACGTTAAGCCACAAACTTAGTCCTAATAGATTTTAAAGGATAGATATCATTCCAAGTATTCTCTAATTACAACAGGATGAAGTTAGAAATTAATAACAGTAGTAAAACTGGAAAATTCACAAATTTGTGAAAATTGACATATTCTTAAACAATCGATGGATCAAAGAAGAAATCACAGGAAAATATAAAAATACTCAGAGATAAAAGAAAAGACTATTCTCTGGGGAAAATACATTCTTTTCGACAAATGGTGCTGGGAAAACTGGATATCCTATGTGAAAGAATGAAGATGGAACCTTACCTAACATCATACACACAAATTAATTCAAAATGGATCAAAGACTTAAATGTAAGACCTAAAACCATAAGACATTTAGAAGAAAACAGGGTAAAAGCATCATGATATTGGATTTGCCAATTATTTGATGGACATGAAACCAAAGGCACAGACAACAAAAGAAAAAATGACAAACTGGGCTTCAGAGATCCTGCCATTTGCAACAACATGGATGGAACTGGAGGTAATTATGTTAAGTGAAATAAACCAAGCACAGAAGGACAGACTTCATGTGTTCTTACTCATTTGTGGGGGTTAAAAACAAAAACAACTGAACTTACGAAGATCAAGAACAGAAGGATGGTTACCAGAGGCTGGGAAGGGTAATGGGGAGCAGGGAGGAAAAGTGGGGATGATTAATGGGTACAAAAACATAGATAGATAGAATGCATAAGTTCTAGTATTTGGTACCACAACAGGGTGACTACAGTCAACAATAATTTATTGTACATTTTAAAATAACTAAAATAGTACACTTGGAATGTTTATAACACTAATAAATAATAAATGCTTGAGGTGATGGATACCCCATTTATCCTGACATGATTATTACACATTGTATACCTCTATCAAAATATCTCATATACCCCATAAATATATATACCTACTAGGTACCCATAAAAATTTAAAAATGTGTGCATCAAAATACACTATGAGCAGAGTAAAAATGCAACGTACAGAATGGGAGAAAATATTTGTAAATCACATATCTGATAAGAGATTAATATGAAGAATATATAGAGAATACATACAACTCAGCAACAACAACCAACAACCTGATTCCAAAATGGACGAAGGACTAAAATAGACAATTCTCCAAAGAAGATATACAAATGGCCAATAAGCACATGAAAAGATGCCCAAAATCATTAGGAAAATGCAAATTAAAATTACAAGGAGACCCAGTAAGATGGCTACTATCAAACAAACAGAAAACCACAAATGTTGGCAAGGATGTAGAGAAATTAAAACTTTTGTGCACTATTGGTGGGAATGTAAAATGGTATAGCTACTGTGGAAAACAGTGTAGCAGTTCATCAAAAAATTAAAAGGAAAATGACCATATGATCCAGCATTTCCATTTCCAGTATATGCACCCAAAAGAATTAAAAACACTGTCTCACAGTCTCAAAGAGATATTTGTACGCCCATGTCATAGCTTTATTCACAATATCTAAACAGTGGAAGCAATTCAAGTCTCCATTGATGAATGTATTTATGATTGTATTTAATTCCAATGAACTATACACTTAAAATGGTTAAGGTGATAAATTTTATGTTATGCATGTTTTACCACAGTAAAAACAATTGAAAAAAAAAGTACCAGGGATTCTTGGAGAAATCACTGATAAAGTCTCATTTTTAAATTCTGACAAAATAAATTTTAAAACCACCCACTAAACATGAGAGAGGGTTGTTTATACTCATAAAACATATCCATAAGGCAGATATATAGTCAAACTTTTATGCATCTCATAACAACAGCAGTGAAATAACAGACCAAGTAGTATATTACCACTATATAAGTAGTAATAGATGAAACCACAATTATGATGAAGACTTCAAAGCACGTCAATTAATAACATCCATAATCATGATGACAATAGTAAGTACAATATACTAGGTCCTAATTAAATTCCAGGTACTTTAATAGAACTTCAATTTTTAAGAATCATTTCAGCCATCAGGACAGATTTGACACAACGGCCTTAGCTTTCCACCCCTGCTCAAGATCATTGTCTTATTTCCTTTTCTTCATTGCATGTAATCCTGTGTCAGTCCATTCTCACATTGTTATAAAGAAATAATTGAAGCTGGGTAATTTATACAGAAATAATTGAAGCTGGGTAAATAAATAATTTATGAAGAAATAATTTATGAATAATAAATTAATAATTTCTAATTTATGAAGAAATAATTGAAGCTAGGTAATTTATAAAGAAAAGAGGTTTTATTTGGCTCATAGTTCTGCAGCTATACAGGAAGCATGGTGCTGACATCTGCTTTTGGTGAAGGCCTCAGAAAGCTTACAATCATGGAAGAAGGTGAAGGGGAGCCAGTGTGTCACATGGTGAGGGAAAGGAAGAGAGAGTGAGGAGGTGCCATGCTGGAATTTAAGGTGAATTGTTGTGTCATTTCCAGGAACTCCCTACCTACAGTAACTTGCCAGCTTTAGCATGCTTTTTAATTGATAAGGCACTTCACTAAAGTGGGCTCATGGTCCAAGTGAACCAGCCAGTATCTTAATTGAATTTACCAGAAAAGTCATATGTAAAATAATGTTTTGGTTTACTAAGCTAAGCTTAGTTAAAAAATTGGATTCCCTGAAGGGAGAAAATTTCAGACTTAGAGAAAAGAAGGGCATTTCTTGGAGGAAGTCAGATTTGAGCTGGGTTGTGAAAGAAGACAAAGATTTAACCTGGCAAATGTGGGGTTTAGGCAAGAGCAGAGAGAAAGGAAAAACAACACAAGTGAGGGGAAGAAGAAGCAAAGCCATGACATTCAATCTCCAGGCCTGGGGAACAAGCATGAAATAAAGTTGTAAAAATAACCTCAACTGGGAAAAGGGTCTAAAAATATCAAGTCAAATTAGGACTTTAATTTATCTATGATAGGGAGGCATACAAACATTTTTGCTTATTGGAAGTGCAATAGTCCTTATTTGATCATTTATAATTACAAAAATAATACATGCTTGTTATAGAAAAAGTAGAAAAAAAATAAGCACAATGCATAATCTGAAGACAACCATTGACCACATTTTCTTTCTTTTTTTTTTTTTTTTTGAGGCGGAGTCTCGCTCTGCCGCCCAGGCTGGGGTGCAGTGGCCGGATCTCAGCTCACTGCAAGCTCCGCCTCCCGGGTTCACGCCATTCTCCTGCCTCAGCCTCCCGAGTAGCTGGGACTACAGGCGCCCGCCACCTTGCCCGGCTAGTTTTTTTGTATTTTTTTAGTAGAGACGGGGTTTCACCGTGTTAGTCAGGATGGTCTCGATCTCCTGACCTCGTGATCCGCCCATCTCGGCCTCCCAAAGTGCTGGGATTACAGGCTTGAGCCACCGCGCCCGGCCCACATTTTCATATTTACCCTGCTCCAGGTGTTTTTTTTCTGTGCAAAAGTATATATGCCTTGTTCCAAAAGCAAAATTTAACATTGTATATAGTATTCAAATAACACATGGTGATCACAAACATTTTTATAGAGCAAAAGACTACTGAAAGGGAAATACATCATTTAAAGTATTGGATGTGCCATAATTTATTGACCTAATTCCACATTGTTGGGCATTTAGCTTTTATCCAAATACATTGCCTATTTGCCTGATTTTATTTCTGTAGGATAAACTTCTAGGAGTGAAATTTCTTGTTCAAAGATTTTTTATGGGAATAAGCCATCGAGCTGTAAATCAGCTTTCATGTTTTTTTAAAATACCTACTTCATTGGTATTCATTTCTCAATTGGCATCTTCCAACTGTCAATACCTGTACCACTCTCATGGTTACTTCCCCCTCATTCACTTTCATTGAGGAATGAAGCACCAGGCTCCCATCTGTCTATCCAACATCACTTCTGTCAGTATTCAAGTAGTGATCTATAGCGCCCTCTGACCTCTCTCTACCCTGACTCCAAACTAGTGTACAACCACACACTGACTAAACCTTACCCCACATTCCGTGTCAAATTCCTACTCTCCCAATTCTGTTTATTTTCCCCTTCAAATAGTATTCAACACAGCAGTGCAGACAGATTGAAATGCTTGTATTGTATGATAGAAGGCATTTCGATACAATAGGGGCAGAGTGGATTATACAATTAATAGTAAGGAACAAGTAGGTAGCCATTATTGAAACTAGATATAGATCCCTCTCTCAGTTTGTGCACCTCAATCAATTATAGGCAGACTGGAAGTTTAGATATAAATAAGTAATAATGTCCATAGGAAAAGCTAAGTGAATACTCATGTGAATTATGAATTAGAATGAGTTCTTACTGAACCCAAAAACCACATGGACAAGATTGGCATATTTAATACAAAAAATTGAACAGCATGAAACAAAGCTAAAAGACTGTCCTGTGGAAATAACTGCAAAATATTTATATACTAATTTTCCTAATAAAGTCTTAATTTTCCTAACATAAAAGTAGCTGTAATGCCACTAACGTATAAATAGTTCTGAGAAAATAAAAGTTGCAGTGATCTCATTAAGACTTAAAGAAATTCCAAATAAAATTATGAGACTGCTTTTCATTTCTAACATTGGCAAAGATTTCAGATTGATCATATTCCTATCCTTGCTAATGCTGGCAAACAGGCAGTCTTGCGGTCTGTTGCTAAGAGTATCAAATAGTACAATACAGCTAAAGGATAATTTGATAATATCCATGGAAATGGTAGATATCTGGACTGTGATGATGGTTACATGACTCCGTAAATCTACCAAAAAGTCAATGAATTATACCCTTAAAATGAGAAAATTTATGGTATGTAAATTACACCTCAATAAAGCTTTTTTTTTTTTAAGTTTAAAATGCACATCACTTGAGATAGCAATTCTACTTCTATGAATGCATAATACTGGAAAACGGTGGGGTTTTTTTAACCTGAAAAAGGAAGTTACAGAATTATATAGAGTCCAGTAATTATCAATGTTAACCATATTATTTAAACAGTAGAAGAACAAATATATAATTTTTACTCTTTTTTTTTTTTTTTTTTTTGAGACGGAGTCTTGCTCTGTCACCCAGGCTGGAGTGCAGTGGCCGGATCTCAGCTCACTGCAAGCTCTGCCTCCCGGGTTCACGCCATTCTCCTGCCTCAGCCTCCCGAGTAGCTGGGACTACAGGTGCCCGCCACCTCGCCTGGCTAGTTTTTTGTATTTTTTAGTAGAGACGGGGTTTCACCGTGTTAGCCAGGATGGTCTCGATCTCCTGACCTCGTGATCTGCCTGTCTCGGCCTCCCAAAGTGCTGGGATTACAGGCTTGAGCCACCGCGCCCGGCCAATTTTTACTCTTTTTGTTTTGTTTTGTTTTGTTTTGTTTTGTTTTTGAGACATAGTTTCACTCTTGTCGCCCAGGCTGGAGTGCCGTGGTGCCATCTTGGCTCACTGCAACCTCCGCCTCCTGGGTTCAAGCAATTCTCCTGCCTCAGCCTCCCAAGCATCTGGGATTACAGGTGCCCACCACCATGCCTGGCTAATTTTTGTATTTTTAGTAGACATGGGGTTTTGCCATGTTGGCCAAGCTGGCCTCGAACTCCTGACCTCAACAATTTTTACTCTTAGCAACATAAATCACTATTGATATTAGAACAAGAGAACCTGCACAGTCAGGAGAGTGGGACTTCAATTTTCACTCTACATCTACTCTACAGATCACATTAGAGAGGCTGGATTAACACAAGAAAAGCAAAATTGAAAGCCCACAAGGATGAGACTATCCCCAAACTCATGCAAAACTTACTTTGATAGCTTTCAAACCATGAAATGTTTTATCTTCTTCCGCAACTGCAGTAATTTTTGTCCAACTTTCAGAGCCACATTGTCAGTGACAACATCACTACTGAAGTAGATCAATTGATTAATCAAGCCGTAATCACTAGAGAAACTTGTCACAACTCCCCGCACAGTTTTCAATGTGGTGTCACCTATGGGATTAGCAAACGACAGTTTACATTAATCTCGAAAGCAAACACCCATTACAAATAAGTCCTACCGGAGGAAGATATGGTAGACAATCATCTACTTCTAGAAACAGAATGACCTGGATTTGAGATACAGATTACAAAAAGCGTAATGATCACCCACGCAGGATTCGGGAGGCAGAGTGCCTAGGTTCACATCCTGCCTGGCACCACCACTTCTCTGTATGGTACAGTGGCCTCATCCCAGGCACCGGGGGGCCATGGTTAAGAACGCTGAGTCTGGAGCCAGATTGCTTGGGTTTCAATTCCTACGTGTACCATCTGTGTAAACCTGCATACATCTCTTAACCTCTCTGACTTTGTTTTCCTCTGTCAAACAAAGACAGTTAACAATTTATGCATGATTTCTGCAGTGAAAGTTAATGGACACATACAGATCAACTGCTTAGAACTGTGAGTGCCTTGCATAGGTTAGAATGTAAATGTTGTTGCTATCATCGTATCTGCATATGAAGAGTCCTTAAATGACCACTGTTATTATGTAACTTCATCATTATCATCAACACAATGAGCAGTAGCATCTGCAGATTCTTAAACATCTCACCAGAGCACTAAAAGATATCAGGAATTTAAGCCTAGCCCCAAAGTGCATCTGAATCACCAACAACTGTGTTTTGTTTTTGTTTTTGTTTTTCTGAGCAAGCATAGCTAATAGGTGATATTTGGGGATCTAACCCCAGGCAGTCTGCCTGCAGAATCTGAGCTCTGAACCATAATGCCATAACTGTCTATCCCACAACTTGGGTAAATTGACAGAATGACTGGGAAATGTGATTATACAAGATTACAAAAACAGAAACCAAGAAAATCCAATGATTTTTTTAGTGGGTCAAATTTGTTTGTTACATCATATCACAAAAGAAAGAGGGAGGGCAATGGAAGCAACCACCACTCAGACACACGAAGACTTGTGGAAGACTCTTCCATGTGTCCCTGTTGGCACAAATAGAGCTAATAGTGAATGAATGCTGCAGTGAGAAATTTCACTCAAAAGCTAAGAAACAGTGTTCTCTGAACAAACTTTGCTAAGACTTAGCCACCTCAACAGGGATTCAAACTCAGCTAGCAGAGACGCTACAGGGAGATTTCAGCACCAGGAAGGCAGGTCCCTGCTGACAGAATACTACTGACCAAAGAGGATGGTGATATATGCCACCCTCTTGAAGACATCGTGATTCTACTCTTGTGGAAGGAGGTGAGGAGCTTAGAGGATAACAAATGACTGCTGGACCTGAATGTCCATCTTTCCTATCTGTGTCTCCCTGACTCCGCTATAAAATGGACATCACAACAATAGGACTTCCCTCACTGGAATTTTTGTGAGAATTAAATGAAATGAATGACGGTAAAGCCGTTAACTTGGGGCCTGGCACATGCAAGCATTCAACAAAAAGTAGAATTAATATAATTCAGAGCAGGGATGCAATCCACTCCAGCAAACCTTCTCACATGTTATGGATTCACACCTGACAAATGCAAATGCCTTCACACTTCTCCCCTGAGTGTCCACTCAGTGCTGGGATTTTAGGATACAAAGGAGAATAAGTTAAATGTGACTCATGACTTCCTATGGGCAACAGATATATGACTAATCCATTTGGCTTCAAATACATGCCCTTTTTGGATACATGGCCAAATTCACCCTCAAATTAGGGGGTTTCATGCCTACTGTAAATATCAGAAGAAATCTGCTGCAGGAAGCACATGGGAAAACTCAGGGTTAGGGAGATGCAGGTGAGTGGGAGGGTGGAGAGGGAGGTACAGCCCCCATAGCCCTCTCTGTCAATAACTTCCCGCTTTGGACCGACAAGAGAGTTTGGGGCTTGGGTTGATGCAAGCCTAGCTCTCAGGGGCTTGTTGGGGACTCGGGACACATCCACTTCCCGCTTTGGACCGACAAGAGAGTTTGGGGCTTGGGTTGATGCAAGCCTAGCTCTCAGGGGCTTGTTGGGGACTCGGGACACATCCCCCTGCCCAATGCACACAGACACAAGATGGAGCCACCTCCATGGGCAGTGCCTGCTTAAGTCTCCACAGCTCCATTCTAGGGGTGAGGAGAGCCCCTATTGGGAGGTTTCTGGGATGGAGGACAAGAGGACACATAGAGGAATACCTTTTGGGAGCCCCTGCTGCTGTGGGCCCTGCTGCTCTGCAGGGTCTTCCCTACTCTAGAAGAAGGCTAAAGCCTGTCTCAGAAGCCTGAGCATGGTCCTGTTGTTACCACCGGCCTGGGTACCACTTGTGATAGATGAAGCACGAGGTCTTTTTGGTCAAGAACCCTTAGGTCACAGCGTCTCCTCAGGGACTCACCTCCTCAGCCTCTATGGGAGGGGATCCAATTATTAGTGAGCAGCCCTCATGAGAGCCAGGGCTCTTCTCTCTCAGCATGTGCTCCTCAGGGCCCGCCTCGACCACTATCCAACAGAGGGGCATGCAGTAGGTGGGAGGGCAGGTTCCTGTGGCCACTAAGAGGTGGTGAGCAGGAACATCGTGGCTTCTCCCATCAAGGCTGAGGGCGCCATTAGGATGGCCTGGGGAAAAAGGCTTGGGAGCTTGGGTTCTGTGTGTACTCAGAGGGTACTGGGGCTCTTCTATGGTGTTCCCGAGGAGGACGCGTGCCTGAAACACAGGGTGTGCAACCAAAAAATCCAGCTCTTGCCCTTGTATTCATGGTGCTTAGCATAAAGACTAATCTCGTAGTAGGTGGTCAATAGTTACTCCTCAGCAGGGATCGTGTGTATACGTACGTATATGTGTGTGTGTGTTCATGTGTTCATGTGGGTATGTAACATTTTAGGGATGACAAGTTCTTCTCTTTTATGTTATGATATAAAACATTATATTATAAATTATTAGATTATGATATAAAAGAGAAGGACTTGCCATCCCTAAAATGTTCACAATGATGGTTCATATTATAATTTATCATAGAGTTTTTTGAAAATCATTGCTACCAGTTATTCATTGCTTACCTAGTGATGCCAATCATTCTGCTATACATATTACATTTATTCATTCATTTAATGAATATTTGTTCAGCACTGACTATGAGCCAGATACTGTTCTTGGCACTTGAATTAATCGCTGAATAAAAGATGCAAGTATCTTGGCCCTGTGGAGGTAATTTTCTCACAAAAGGAGAGTAAGGGAGAAAACAAAACTAAAAAGTAATAAAATACATGATACGTTAGGAGGCAATAAATGCTACAGAAATATTTAGCAAGGCGAGGGGGATCCACAGTGCTGGGGAGGGGGATTGGCTCGCATTTTAGAATAGGATGGTCAGAGTAGGCTTCATTGGAGAGCAATAGTTGAGCAAATATTGAGGAAGATGTTGGAGTTAGTGAGGCAGCTATTTCAGGAGGAGTTATCCAGGCAAAGGGAGCGGCCTGTGTAAAGATTGTGTGGCAAGAGTATGCCTGATGTGTTTAAGGGAAAACTTAGTGATTGGAGCAGAGGAAGTGAAAGCTAGAACAGGAAATGTAATCAGAGAGGTAATAGACATTCAGGTAAGAGACTTGTGGGGTCTTGTAGGGCAGTGAAAGTTCTTTGTCTTTTACTGTCCATGATGTGTGAAGTCTCTGAAGGGTTTGGAGCCTTCCAGGGATACCTCCAGCTGCTTGCTTATGAGCACGCTGGAAGGGGCCAAAGCAGGAAGCAGGAAGAACAGTTAGCAGGGTCCAGCTGTAATCCATGGTTGCCATGGATGAAACTTGATTGTCCTTCCTCTTCTGCAGAGAAAACAGGCAAGACAGCTTCAAAAGATGATCAGCTGATGGAGGAGATGGGTAAGGAGGGACTCAAGTACCAGGTCGGAGCGGTGCTGGGGCATAAGGGGAGGCTTACAAGGAGGGGGACAAGAGTGCCCCGAGAAGTGGGCTGGAAGTGTTCCTTGGACTTCAGGGATTATTGTGGGGAGGGGCACGTGGGAATGGATTAGGGAAGCTATAGGTCATGAAGAGAGCATAGAGTGGGGTCTGTCCTTTCAACAAGCATCTGCCTGAAATACATGAGACAAGGGAAGAAGGATGAAGACAGGGTCCTTCCTTGTGGCATTCGTAATAGCTAAGACTTATAGAGTGTGTACTCTCTGCTGGGCACTGTTCTAAGTCCATTAGGTGTGACAACTGATTTAATTCTTAAAGCTTTGCAAGGCAGGGATAATTATCATTGCCTTTGTGTAGATGAGGAACCTGATGCCAAAGGAAGTTGAACAACTTGCCCGAGGGTTCCAAGTGAGGGAGAAATGGGATTTGGTGCGAGTAGCCTGACTGTGTCACTACAGCCCATAAGCACAGTGTCATATTCAGCAGCCTGAGTGGAGTTAACTGCTTAGTGCAGACACCCATCATTCTACTCCCTTCTTCCTCCCTTCATTCAAGAAACACTCTCCAGGGAGAGGTAAAGACCCCAGAGAGAGGGGGTGGTTAACAGATCAGGATGAGGTCAGGTGTGTGACCGTGGCCATTCAAAGACATGGTGGAGGCATTAGCTCCTCACAGAAGGAGGTGATGGGATCCTTAACTAGGGCATCATGACTGCACTTCTGGGGATCTGTGGATTGCATCAGACATGTGGGTGTGGGCATCTTCTGAGGAGAGGGTTCACTCCTTCATCAGATTTTCAAAGACATGGAAATCCCACCTGCATCCCAGCCCCCCGGAATAAAAGTGTGAAGCTCCACTGCTCTGAGCTTTGGAGACATGGTTAGAACAGAGTATGCTCTTTAAAGGTACATATATACATACACACATAAATATACATATATATATGTTACAATGCAATAAGAAGACAATCCAATAAAAATGTGCAACAGATTTGAGCAGGCACTTCACTGAAGAAAATACATGAATTACAAATGAGAATATAAAAACATGCTCAACCACCATTAGTCATTAGGGAAATAAAAGTTTGAACCGTGAGGAGATACCACTCACTATATATGGATAAAATTGTCTAAAAATTTAAAAACCCACTATACCAAGTATTGGGTAAGATGTAGAGCAATTGAAACTCTCATACCTTGCTGCGGGGAATACAAAAATTATACAATCACCATGGAAACCAGTATTTCAGTTACTCAAAAAGCTAAACATACACTTCCCATGCTACCCAGTCATTCCACTCTTAGATATTTGCTGAAAAAGAAAAGGAAAAAAATCTACAGAAAGGCTTGTACATGAATGAATGTTCAAGGCAGCTTTCTTTGTAATCGTCAAAAATTGAAAACCACAAAAATGTCTATGAACAGGTGAATGGATTGACAAATTATCGTATACCCATACAATGGAATACTCTTCAGTAATATATATAGAAAGAATTATTGATAAATACAACAAATCAAGTGAACCTCAAAATCTTTAGGGGGAGTGGAAGAACACTGGTGAAAAAGAAGTACATACTGTATGATTCCATTATATAAAATTCTAAAAAATCTCAAACTATTCTGTGATGACAGAATGTAACCATTGCCTGGGGATGGAAATGGAAAAAGGGATGAATTACAAAGGAGCAAGAGGAAACTTTTGGTGGTAATAGGAATATCCGTTATCTTGACTCATTGTGTATATGGATGTCAAAACTGACTTCAAATACATGTAGTCTATTGTACATAAATAACAAAATTGTACATAATTAACAAAGCTGTTTATAAAAACCAATGTTGACTTCAGGAAGATGGTGGAATAGGGCTCTGCAGCACTCATCTCCCCACAGAAACATCCATTTGAACAACTATCCATGCACAAAAATGCCTTCACAATAGCTAAGGAAACTAGGTGAGAGACTATGGCACCTGAATTTAGCTCAAAAACAAGAAACCCTCATTAAAAGAGGGTAGGAAGCACAGTTTCATTTTACTCACATCACTCCTCCCCAAGCCTCAGACAGCACAGCATGGAGAGAGATACTCTCTGCTTGGAGGAAGGAGAGTAAAGTGAGCACTGGACTTTGCCTTGGACCTTAACACTGGGTCTGCCCTCAGTAGAAGGTAGTGCCAGAAAGACCCTGATGGCCCAAGACTCCAGACTCACCTGGCCTCATGCTTTAGAAAATGATCAGAGCATTCCCCTCCCACCCCAGCAGGCTCACCTGCATTGCGTTTGGGCTGGGCTCTTGGCTCTGACCCTGAGGTCTTCTCCTTGGACACAGATGTCCTGGCCTTGTGGGTACATTGGATGCTACAAACACATGACTGCCTGCCCCCGGACCTAACCCTACATCATCTCACATTCTCAGTTCCTCCCAGGAAGAGGATCGGAGGGGCAAACAGGATCCCAGACAGCAGCCAAGGGGGCTTGGTCACTTGCCACAACATTCCAAATATGACCTCATGGAGAACAGACATTGAGTCTTACAAGCAGGGTGACCAGACTTGCAGAGATAGACAGTCTTGATGCAGGCTGTACCCCATGAGCTTTCCTTCCATTGCCATGCTGCTGGTGGCACACACAAGTCACTATTGCCATCTGCTCCACTCAGCCACCTAGAGATCAGGCTGAACCTCGAGCCCTCTCCCAGTTCTGCAGAGCAGTCCTCCAGGTCCCCTGAGGCTGGATTGACCCAAGCCCTGCCACTGGCCCTTTCTCAGCAGGTTCCCTCTGTGGCTGTCATAACAGCACACTCCCTCTCCCTGGCCACCAGAGTCCATCTGTAACAACTGCAGCTGTTTTTCCACTGACAACACCCCTTCCCACAGATATCAGGGGTCCTCTCATTAACCAAATCTTTCTTCTTTCCCTACCCACACAAATATACACCAATTCATGCCACGCTCTGTGCTCCAGGGAAGGCTTTCAGGACACCCTGACAAGGGACTCCTGGCCTGTTCCCTGATCCCTTTTTACATCTGACACTGTGGTGGGCCCCAGGCACAGATTCCCTGTGGGCAGTTAGAGGAGGAGCTTACAGGAACAGGTGAGTGCTGAGTAGGAGCCAAGGTGTGCATGCAGGCTCTGCCAACAGGATTGCAACTCCCCCTACCAAAGAAATAGTATGGGGTATGGGTGTCATCATTACCTCCAGGGCAAAAGTTAACTCAGAAAAAAAATAGACCGCCCAGTCCTGCGGAGCTGCAAGATGGCCTTCCCAGTTCTCAGAGATGGGCACCCAAAGATTTCTTTTTTCAAATTATGAACGTTAAAAATAAATGTCAGGGCACATGCAGCAAGAACCCCAATGTACATACCAGACACCATGGCTGGAAAGTGATTCCACTTATACTCTAGAAGTGCACTCAATGCAATTGTCCTGGAATGTCTTTTCTAAAGGGCTTTCCATGTGAACACCATGGCAAATCTGAGTGCTGGTTAAAGCAGTTTTTGCTCAGACGTGATGCAAAGCCTCACCCCAGACCCTCTGTTGTGTCTCTCATACTCTTTTTCCCACTTCCTTCTTCCATAGGCTTTTGCTTATGGGAGTGCAGAAGGCAAAGGCCAGCCTGGGAGCTCAAAGGCTGGCATGGAGGTTCAGCTCCTGGTTCACCAGCTCTGGGAACATGGGCATGTCACTGTGTCCCTCTGCACCTGCCTCCCTCTCTGCCCCATGGGCGCAGCAGTACATAAAGGGGAAACAACGTTCACAGTGCCTGTCAACATTTGAAACTGGCAGGCTCATCTCTCTTCCACTTCCTAGTTTCTCACTTTCTATGACATTTTCAGGTGACAGCAACTAGCCACATTCATGCCACCTGGGAATCACTGCAGGTCCATTGTCAAATGTAGTAAATTGTCAGATCATATTATCCTGGGAATCACAGCAAAATGGTTAAAGCTGAGGCTCTGCAGCCTCACACTGACACCTGCTTCCCTTACTCCCTTCCTGTGTCCCATGACCTCATGGCCTTTCTTCTCTTTCGCTTATCAAAGCCTGAGGTGCAGTGGTGGCTGTGTCTCTTGCTGAAAGCTTTAGCAATACCCTCCCAAGGGCGTTTGGATGTAGTTCAAGGGAGTGACCAAGAGATGACGCTATTCTTGTTAGTGCAAGCCAGATGAGCTGGGAAAAAGAGCATTTCACCAAACAGCTTTGACAAAATTAGCCTTCTGTAGTTGAACAAACCATAAGAATGAGATAAATGGGTTTTCAAAAGTTATACGAGGTGCCTGATCTTAAGCAAATAAGCACCCATGAGGTTGTTACGTGCTTTTGATTCCTACAAACACTACAGCAGAGATGTGCAAACAGGACTGGAGACCCAGATACCCAGAAAAGTCACAAGGGCCTTCTCAGGACACCAGTAAACACTGAGAGACAGTCAGTTCCATGCTTTAAATTAGGCACCCTGTGGTTCAAGCAGGCTTTGGAGGGAGAAACCAGCTGGGCTTAAATCCTGGCTTTTCAGGTTATGAGCTGGGTGACATTGGGCAGGTCACTCACACTCTCTCTTCCTGGCTTCTGGTGGCTGCCAGCAATCGTTAATGATCCTTGGCTTATAGGCATCACTCTAATTGCTGCTTCCATCATCACATGGCTTTCTCTCCTGTGTGTCTCCGTGTCTTTGTTCTTATGAGAACAGCAGTCTCATTAGATTCAGGGCCCGCCTTAATCCAGTTTGACTACATGTAAATGTAACTAATTACATTTTTAAAGACCCTGTTTTCAAGTAAGGTCATATTCAGAGGTTGCAGGTGGACATTGACTTTGGGGTCACACTATTCAGCCCAGAGCAGTGCTTGCCACATGGAAGTACTAGTCTTTTTTTGTCTTTATTAGCTTTTAGCTTTACTTGTAGCTGTGTCTTGGGGACATCAAATAGGCATCCACCCTGCAGGCTGCCATGGAAACCAAGTACAGCCGTGCTTATACAAGTGTCTGGTACGCAGGGAGGGCTGCATACATGGAATCGGCTGTAGTCATATGCAAAACAGAAGCACCACTGTGAGCGCTCCTGCGCGTGAAAACAACTGATATTTATCCAGCCTCGTCTGCACCTTGTTCATCTATTTGTTACGTGCCAGCCCTCAGTTGCAGAGAAGGGGTAGTGGACACAGAAGGCTTAAGAAAAAGAAGAGAAAAAAGAAGGCAGAAAATAGGGGGCATTCTACCCATCAGCATTGTTTCTGGTTTTGGAAAAGATAGCCATTCTCTGACTTTGATGGTTGTACTCCAGCTGAAATCAACAGTGAGCCTTCCTGAAGCTCACAGCCTTCCTCTGCTAGTCCCCAGCTCTGTCTGTGTGTGCCTGAACCCTTGGCTTCCTGCAGCCATTGAAGCAAGCGTCTTGCTGCTGTCTCTCCTCACGAGTTCCTCCAGGAGGAAAACTTAAGGAGAAGAGCTTGGCCACATTCCTGCCCCGGCTCCATTCCTTCCTGTGACTTTGCCTTTTCCCCTGCCAGAGAGAAGGCCTTGGAATGCTTTGTGCTGTTTCCTGTCCCTGCTTCCTGATAACTCCCTAAACCAGGCCCATTTACTCCCCACTTGGAAGTGCAGCCCTGCCAGTGAGGCTCCGGAGCCAGGCTGTCTTTGTACTGGGAAGAATTTTGAATCCCAGCCCAAAGATAATCTGTTTGCTTCTCTTTCTGTTATTTAAGTTCTTATCAGATGGATATAAAGGGAAATGTACATGTACTTATTGACGTTGGGTAGTGCCTATATGGGAATTTCTTAGACTTTTGAATTTGGTGTATATTTGAAATTTTCCATAATAAAATTTAAAATATTACCCCCCCTCCCCCTGAGAAAGGGCTATAATCCATTGCTTTTAAGCTCTTTTTATTTTTCAAATAGAATCTTAGGTGAAGCCCTAAAATGTAACACAAACCAAAGACAAGCTACTCCTACTAAAACCGGGGAGGGGGTGATGACTTCTAATCTTCAATCCCTACCAGCAGATAGGTAACTGAGACACTTCTGTGGTCCTCTATGCTTGCCTGCTACTCAAAGTGTTGTCCAGAGACCAGCAGAACATAGTTATCTAGGAGCATGTGAGAAATGCAGATTCTGAGGTCCCCACCACAGACCTGCTGAACCGGGACCTGGATTTTGACAAGATCTCCCAGTGATTTATGTATATATTAAAGTTTGAGAGGCATGGCCCTGTAGTAGGTTGGGGCTCCAGAGGCTGAAACCCACTGACATAAGTGAATTTCTTTATTTTACAAGAGAACTAAGTGAGATTCATAATGTTGTGCATAAAGTCATACAACTTTTGAGTGGGAGAGCCAAGGCTAATAGCCAAGTTGTCTGGCTTTCACTGCATGGATTTCTGCCCTATTCTTGCTGATTGCACCCTGTGGCAGATCGTCTTCTAGTTCCAGAGGTTGGGATCATGATTTGTTTCTAGGACAAAGCCCCAGGTTTATTCCTGGTGCCCACAACAGGGCCCCTCTCTCATGTTCCTGTAGGTAAATCCATGACTTACTTCCTTATTGTCTTAGTCAGCTGAGGCTGCTATAACAAATTACTATAGACTGTTTGTTTAAACAACAAACAGTCATTTCTCACAGCTTTGGAGGCTGGAAGTCCCAGATTAGAGTACCAGCATGGTCGTCCTCTGGTGAGAGCCCTCCTCCTGGTTCATAGATGGCTACCTTCACCTTCTTGCTGTATTCTCTCTCCACATGGTTGAGAGAGATAGAAAAAAAAGAAAGCTTTTTCATGTCTCTTCTTATACAGACTCTAATACCATTCATGGGGGCTCCACTCTCATGACCCAACCCAATCACCTCCCAAGGGGCCCACCTCTTCATACCATCACGCTGGGGGTTAGGATTTCAACATATGAATTTGGAGGGACACAAATATTCAGACTGTAAAACCTACCTAACACCAAGTTCCACTAGAACTGTGGTCAAACCTTGTCTCCACTCCCTATTTCCCTACCCTCAACACATTCCTCACTCCTGTCCTTGCTAGAAACTATTTTTGATGAGCCTGACATCCTAAAGGAAAAAGGTCTAGGAGGATAGGCACTTGGCATCAGGAAGTCTCAAGACTGGTTGGAGTTCAAGGTTGGGATTCCAGTATCTGGCAAGGACTAGGATGAGCAATGTAGAGACTGCTGTCCATTTTTCCTGCTTCCTGGTTAGAGTACTCTTTGGACATGTAATCACCAGCTTCTGCTTCTGCCAAAACTGTGAGGCAGAGCAGCTACCAGCAACAATAGACATTTCAAACTTGTTCCTTCTAAAGACCATTTTAAAACGTAATAGAAAATAGAATACTTTAAAATAGAAAGCCTTGTTTTCTTAACTCCTGACCCCCAGCTGAGGCCAGGAATGTTGTGTTGGGTCACACTGACTTGGGTGAGAAAAGAAGCAGAGGGTCATGGTAGGTATGGTGTGGCCCACAGGACTGTAGGAGGATGCCTCTATAAATTCCTGGCACCCTGTGGCCAGCAGCAGACTGGTACTAAATATTTAATTGGGCTCCATGCACATCTGAAGTGATCTGAAGTGCATCTATCAGCAGATGGGGGTAAGGAAGGAAGGAAACAATCCCAGAACTTCTTATGTCCCCCTAGGTGTCATTCTGTGAAATCTCAACATCTAAGTGATGATAACCTTGCCTCAGGACTCTCAGCATCCACTGAGCAGGAGAGGCTGGGAGGAACCTCTGGCTACTACCAGATATTTTTCCCAGCATAAATGGGATGTGAGTGTGTATCAGGAGAGGAGCACCCTACATTATAAAATAACTTGAAGCTTTTATAGGCATGATTTGGTGGAAACCAGTGATTTATGTTAAGGAACTGCTATGAGGCATTTCCAAAGCTCAAGTTCATGCATTTCTTCAATTGTGAAAGTAAAAAAAGAAGTCTGACAAAATTTGAATGTTTACGGGCCTTCAATATATATACATCTAATGGCCCAAACAATACAGAATTTACGAATACAAGATGCATTACTTTGCTGGAAAGAAGGCTGTGGTTCTTAGGGTGGTGAGATTAGCTAGAGTAGGTTTTCACTAGCTACCTATTGCTGCTGATCAGCAGAAGAAAAAGCCTTCATCTCTCTGGTGAAGTTTTAAGAATTTGAGATAGGTCCAAGGTGCTCTTGGGTATTCCTGCTAGATTTCCACATACAAGGCAGAGTGTGATTTGGGACATGAACAGCTTAGAGTTGTTTGTGTCCTTTGATGTCTGTATGAAGTTATTAGAATAACATGGAAGTGGCTGCTGAAATCTCTGTAGCCCCTGGATGAAGCTGAAGAACAATGATTTCTGAACAAGAATAATTTCTCCAGGCTTCTGTAAATTATGTGGGACCACTAATATCCCAAGGGTGGGGTAGGGAAGTAAGTGCTACTCCAGCAGGGGAAATTATTTCCTTACCCCGTGACCATTTTGCAACAACTACTAGGAGTGAAAATCTTCTTCTGGTTTCCATAGATCCTAGAAGAGATTTATGAAAATTGACTGAATTATTGCAAAGCCCCATAAATGTGTTTGATTAGGAGTATCAGTTCTGAACTAGGGCCTTGGTAGGGAAAGGGGTATACCAAGGATAAGAAGGACAAGGGTCAGGAGTCTGAGAACAGGTTAGCCAGGTCCTGTGCTCTGGGTCTAACCTAGGCTGAAGCCAAGTTTTTGGTCAAGGCTGCAATTTTCATATGAGGCTCAGTGTCCTCTACAAAACTCACTGATTGTTGACAAAATTCATTTCCTTGTGGTTTAGGACTGAGGTCCCTGTTTTCTTGCTGTCTATCAGCCAGGGGTCACTTTCAGCTCCTAGAGGTCACCCACAGTTCCTTGCCACATCACCTCCATAGACATTCACAGCAGGACTGTCTTCTTCCTTCTAGGTCATCAGGAACAAGTCTCTTTGAGCTTCATTTTCTTTTAAAGACTACTCTGGTTAGGTCAAGCCCACCTAGGATAATCTCCTTTTAATTAACTCAAAGTCAACTGATTAGTGGCCTAATCACTGGAATGACATCTCATACATTCACAGGTTTCTGTCCACACCCAAAAGGAGGACATTATACAAGGTATGTATACCAGGAGCAGGGCAGGAATCTTGTGCATTGTTTCAGAATTCTGACAACCCCACTGATACATCCCAAATTTGGAAAGTTCTAAGAGTTAGATAAGGACTGATTGTTCCTTCCACCTCAGGGAATATAAATGGCTCATGACCTGTCGGTAAGGTTCTCATTTGCATAATAATTCCAATGTTTCTAGTAGGGGTCACCTCTAAGGACCTGGAGGGACAACTCTCAAAATGAGGAAAATTCTTATCCTGGGGTGCCTGGTAGCAGCTCCGCCATTAAAAAGGGCACACAGCAGTTTCTCTACCCTAACATTAACTAGAGTAAACAAGCCTGGATCCTGTCTTTCCGTAAACATTCAAGCATGAACAACTATGGGTACTGCACACTTCTACACTGTTGCCATGGCATCCTCAGGGATCTTTTAAAGAAACTGTACAGAAAGACTTTTGTTCTTTACAGGAGTGGAGAGCCCTGGAATCTTCTTTTTTATTGTGGCAAAATACATATAACATAAAATTTATCATTTTAACCATTTTAAAGCATACTATGTGATGGCATGAAGTACCTTCACAATGTTGTGCAAACATCACTAATTCCACAATATTTTCATCAACCTGAAAAAAACCCTGTATCCATTAAGCTGTCACTTCCCATTCTCCCACCCGTCCCTGGCAACAACTAATCTGCTTTCCATCTCTGTGGATTTGTTCATTCTGTATATTTAATAAAAATAGAATCATCAATATGTTATATTTTGTGCCTGCCTTCTTTCGCTTAGGATAATGTTTTCAAGGATCACCCATGTGGTAACATCTATCAGTACTCCATTACCTTTTATGGCAGAATAATATTCTGTTGTATGGATATACCACATTGTATTTATCCATTCATCTGTTGATAAGCATTTGTCTTATTTCCACCTTTTGGCTGTAGTGAATGAATAGTGCTGCTATGAACACTCAGGTACAATTTTTTGTTTGACACCTATTTCCAGTTCTTTTGAGTCTATACTTAAGAGTGGAATTCCTGGGTCATATGGTAATTCTATGTTTAACTTCTTGAGGAAACACTAGTTTTCCTTAACAGCTACAACATTTTACCTCTCCCCAGCAATATATGAATGTTCTTATTTCTCCACATCTTTTCCAACAGTGTTTTCCTTCTTTTCTGTCAATCCTAGTAAATGTGAAGTGGTATCCCCCCGGAGTTTTTATTTTTGTTTCCATAATAACTAATGACATTGTGCATCTTTCCATATATTGTTTGCCATTTGTGTATTTTCTTTGGAGAGATGTCTATTCAAGTCCTTCACCCATTTTCTAATTCGTTGTTTGTCTTTTGTATTGTTGAGTGGTAAGACTATTTTATATATTCTGGATACTAGACCCTTCTCAGATACACACTTTGTAAATATTTTCTCCTATTCTGTGGATTGTCTTTTTAGTTTTTGACAATATCTTTTGATGCACAAAAGTCTTAAAATTTTGATGAAGTCCAGTTTATCTATTTTTTTCTTTTGTTGCCTGTGCTTTTTTATCCTATCTAAGAAACCATTGCCAATCCAAGATCATGAAGATTTACCCTTATGTTTTCTTCTAAGAGTTTTATGGTTTTAGCTTTAGTACTTAGGTCTTTGATGAATTTTGATTTTGTGTTGTATGGTTTTTAAGGCAGAGTTCCAACTTTATTGTTTTGCATGTGTACATCCAGCTATCCCAGCACCATGTTTTGAAAAGACTACTCTTTACCCTATTGAATTATCTTGGCACTCTTGTTGAGAAGCAACTGACCATAGGTGTATGGATTTACTTCTGGATTCTCTATTCTATTCTATTAGTCTATGTGTCTATCCTTACATGAATGCCACACTGTTTTGATTATTATGACTTTGTAATAAGTTCTGAAATCTGGAAGCGTGAGTACCCAAAATTTGTTCTTTGTCAAGGTTGTTTTGGCTATTTGGAGAGTCTCTTGCAATTCCTTTAAAAATTTAGGATCAACTTTTCAATTTCTACAAGAAAAAGGGCCATTGGCATTTTGATTCTGTCGATCATTTTGGGCAGTCTTGCTGCCTTAACATTGTCTCCCAATCCGTGCAAACAGGATATCTTTCTATTTATTTAGGTCATCTTTAATTTCTTTCAGCAATGTTTTATAGTTTTCACTGTATAAGTAAAAGGTTACACAGTATACAAGTGTAAGCTGCATATCAAGTGTAAATTTATTCCCATATATTTAATTTATCTTTACAGCATTGTAAATAGAAATTTTTTAAAACTTCCATTTCAGACTGTGCATTGTTAGTGTATAAAAATACAACAGATTTTTGCATATTGATCTTGTATTCTGCAACTCTGCTGAATTTTTTATTAGTTCTACTTTTTTTGAGAATTTCTTAGGATTTTCTATATAAAAGATCCTATCTCTGCACATAGTTTCCCATTCTCCTTTCCAACTTGTGTGCCTTTTATTTCCTTTTGTCGCCTAATTGCTCTGGGTAAAACTTTCAGTACTATGTTGAATAGAAGTGGTGAAAGTGGGCATTTTTGTCTTCTTCCTGATCTTAGGGGGAAAGCTTTCAGATTTTCACAATTGAATATTATTTTAGCTTTGTGTTTTTCATGAATGTCCTTTATTATTTTGAGTTAATTCCTTTCTATCATCTTATAATTCACTTTTTTGTCTTTCAATTTTTTATTTTGTACTGGCAGGTTAAACATATCTTTAAATAGAGAGCTGCTATATTTAAATATTTTTGTAGAAAAAAACATAACGAAATTTACCATCTAATAATTTTAAGTGTGTAATTCAGTAATGTTAAGTATATTCACATTACTGTGAAGCAGATCTCCAGAACTTTTTCATTTTGAATATCTGAAACTTCATACCCATTAAACAATAACTCTCCTTTTCCCCCCTCTCAAGTCCCTGATAGCCACCATTCTACTTTCTGTTTCTATGAATTTAACTACTTTAGATACTTCATATATGTAGAATCATACAGTATTTGTATTTTTGTGACTGGCTTATTTTACTTAGCATAATATCCTTAAGGTTTATCCATAATGTATCATACAAAAAGAGTTTCTTCCTTTTTAAGGCTGCATAATAATACATTGTTATGTATACACTGCATTTTGTTTATCTATTCACCTGTCCATACAAATGTGGGTTGCTTACACCTCTTGGCTCCAGTGACTAGTGCTGCTATGAACAGGGGCATGTAAATATTTCTTGAAGACCCTGTGCTATGGTCTGAATGAGCCTCCTCCCAATTTGTATGTTAAAACTTAATCACCAATGTGATAGTATTAAGAGGTGGGGACTTTAAGAGGTGATTAAGTCATAAGGGTAGAACCCTCATGAATGAGATTAGGGCCCTTGTAAAAGAGCTTGGAGAGTTGATTCACTGTCTACCATTTCTTCTGCCATGTGAGGACACCACATTTGTCCTTCCAGAGGATGCACCAATAAGGTGCCATGGTAGAAGTGGAGAGTAGGCCCTTTGTACCAGACATCAAATCCTGATACCTAGATCTTGAACTTAGCCTCCAGAACTGTGAGAAATAAAGTTCTGTTATTTATAGATTACCCAGTCTGAGGCATTTTGTTATAGCAGTGCAAATAGACTAAGACATCCTGCTTTCAATTCTTTTGGCTATATATCCAGAATTGGGATTGCTGGATGACACAGTCATTCTATTTTTAATTTTTTGAGAAAACTTCATACTGTTTTCTACAGCAGTTTTCCCATTTTTCAATCCCACCAACAGAGCAGAGCGTTCAAATTTCTCTTTATCAACACTTGTTATTTTCTGGGTTTTAAAAAATAGTAGCCATCTAGGCCAAGCACAGTGGCTCATGCCTGTAATCCCAGCACTCTGGGAGGCTGACAGGCAGATCACTAGAGGCCAGGAGATCAGATCAGCCAGGGCAACATGTTGAAACCCCGTCTCTACTAAAATTACAAAAATTAGCCATGGCATGGTGGCGCACGTCTGTAATCCCAGCTTCTTAAGAGGCTGAGGCACTGGTTCTGCCAAAAAAAAAAAAAAAAAAAAAAAAAAAAAAAAGTGGCCATCTAAATGGTTGTTACTCTCGTAATTCATTTTTGAAGTACTTTACAAAACTATTTGTTTATACTGGATTGAAAATCGAAAAGCCACGGGTAGTTTGTGGAGAAGCATTGCTATCAAGTCTGGTACTAGGGAGTCTTGGAACAGACACTACGTAAAATTTCAGGCACAGAACTTAGGCAAAGTCAGAACTAAATTCTTGAGTCCCAGCATATTAGTACTTCTTTCCAAACTACCGAATTCTGTGTTACCACTTTTTCATGACTGAATTTCTTAAAATAATAAACTTGAATCCATTTCACATTCACACACTTTCTCAGGCCTAAACATTAAGTTCTTGGTCTTCCCTGGCCTTCAGAATTGTTCCTGTTGTCATTCCATTGGCTTTGGAGGATTTTATATCTCTATAACTCATCTGTGAATACTGTGACTGCCTGAAAATGTTCACCTTGGCTTTGCTGGCTGTGCCTGCCCAGAACTGTCTTCTCCACTTCTGCCCTAGACCAGCAAATTCCTAACACATTTAGAAAGTACAGGCAACAAAACCTTTCAATCCTAAATACCCATCTTCTATGTTTGTACTTAAAAGTATGGTATCAATGACATATTTCTATTTGTTTCTTCGGCTATGGGGCAAGGTGCTAATGACCACTGTAGTCATGGGAGAGTGTGCCCTTGACACAGTCTTTGGTACAGCAGCAGTTGTTGTCAGCACCAAGAGATATGGATGACCACAGTGAGGGGAAGCTGGAGCTGAAGAGAACTGTTCTTCAGAGCACACATGAGAAATCTGTGAGATACACCAAAAAGTACTTAGAAGGCATTAGGGAGGGGATCTGGGGCTTCATCAAAGCAGGTTCAGTCAGAAAAGTACTGATTTGAGTTCATCATTACTATGACCCTATTTTTATCTCTATGCTGGTGTCCTAAGGAACACAGGTATACTAGGTGGTTCTTGCATTGCTATAAAGAAATATCTGAGACTGGGTAATTTATAAAGCAGTTTAATTGGCTCACAGTTCTGCAAGCTATACAGGAAGCATGGTGCTGGCATCTGCTTCTGGGAAGGCCTTAGAGAGCTTTTCCATGGTAGAAGGCGAAGTGGGAGCAGGCATGTCACAAGGTCAGGGCAGGAGCAAGAGAGAGATTTGTGGGGAGGGGTAGGTGCCACACACTTGTAAACAGCCAGACTTCATGAGAACTCATTCATTATTGCAAGGACAGCACCAAGCCATGAGGGATCTACCCCATGACCCAAACACCTCCCTCCAGGCTCTACCTCCAACATTGGGGATTACAATTCAACATGAGATTTGATGGGGACATATATTCAAACTATATCCACAGGTTACATTTTAGGAGCCTGATTGAATTGAAATATTTTAAGGAAGTCATGTTTCTTTCCATATCTGCTCAGCTGCCAAACTACCAGAAAGGTGCCTTGGGAAACAGATTTACTTCTCACAGGCTGTGAAGGTCTTTGAGGCACCATCATGAATGCCTTTTTTCCCCCGCTCTGTGGGTTGTCCATTTACTCTACTGACTGTTCCTTTTGTGATGCAAAAGCTCTTTAGTTTCACTAAGTCCCAACTATTTATCTTTGTTTTTATTGCATTTGCTTTGGGGTCCTTGGTCATGAAATTCTTGCCTAAGCCAATGTCTAGAAGGATTTTTCCAGTGTTATCTTCTAGAATTTTTATAGAAAATCCTCACAATCTATACATCTGACAAAGGAATCTAATATCAAGAATCTACATCAAATTCAAACAAGTCAGTAAGGAAAAAACAATCCCATCAAAAAGTGGGCTAAGGACATGAATAGACAATTCTCAAAAGAAGATATACAAATGGCTAACAAACATGTGAAAACATGCTCAACATCACTAATGATCAGGGAAATGCAAATCAAAACCACAATGTGATACCACCTTACTCGTGAAATAATGGCCATAATAAAAAAATCAAAAAACAGTAGATGCTGGCATGGATGTGGTGATCAGGCAACACTTCTACACTGCTAGTAGGAATGTAAACTAGTACAACCTCCATGGAAAACACTGTGGATATTTCTTAAAGAACTAAAAGTAGAACTACCTTTTGATCCAGCAATCCCACTACTGGGTATCTACCCAGAGGAAAAGAAGTCATTTTATAAAAAAGATATTTGCACATGTATGTTTATAGCAGCACAATTTGCAATTGCAAGTTCGTGGAACCAACCCAAATGCCCATCAATCAATGAGTAGATAAGGAAACTGTGGTATGTACATACAATGGAATACTACTCAGCCATTCATAGAAAATAATGAATTAAAGGCATTTGTAGCGATATGGATGAGATTGGAGAGTATTATTCTAAGTGAAGTAACTCAGGAATGGAAAAGCAAACATTGTATGTTATCACTGATATGTGGGAGCTAAGCCATGAGGACACAAAGGCATAAGAAGGATGCAATGGACTTTGGGGACTTGGAGGGAAGGGTGGGAGGGGGGCGAGGGATAAAAGACTACCGATAGCTGTGGCAGCTGTAGATTTTTCTACCATACTCGTAATGCTGTTCATGCTGGACATGTCAGAGTATATACTGCTCGAGTGATGGGTGTACCAAAATCTCACAAATCACCACTAAATAACTTACTCATGTAACCAAATACCACCTGTACCGCAATAACTTACGGAAAAAATCAAAATAAAATAAAATAAGAATGACTTTTTTTTTAGGAAAACAAGGCACTTATGAAAAACTTGAAGCACTCCAGCTTTTGATACAGCTTTTGTTTCTAAGGCCCCAGCAAAACTCCACACCCAAGTTATCACCAACATGTATAGTCATTCCTGTGTTTGAAACTTAATCACTGGAGAGTGGGTAGAAGCTCAAATGAACAAATTACCTGATGTATCTAGAAGCCAAACCATCACAGAATCTTTCTTCCCAAATCACCTCCCAAAAGTGTTCAGTTTGTAACTGAACACTTCAGTCACAAACAGTGCATGCGCCCAAATGTTTTGCTCAATATGTTTTGAGTCTAGTTCCATATATTGCTGCCAAAGATTTCCAGAAAGTCGCAAAAGTTCATCCTTATTGATAGGTGATTGGAATTCAGTGACACCGCTGCTGCTCTGTAGTGTGTGCAAAGGTCAAATCAAAGTAATAAATACGATATTCTCGATCATTTCCCTCTAAAACTGGGTTTCTAGCCAGGGCACATGTCTTCACACTTGCTGAAACAAGTTCACCTTCTGCACCAGTGCTGCCAGAGAGAGCTCCCTGTGACACGGGAATCATGTTTCTATACTTCCCACGCAGGAGCCACTCACCATATGCGGCTCCTGAGCACATGAAGTGTGACTGGAGCTGGGGATGGCTGAAGAGTTAGTTCTATTTGAGTTTCAATAGCCCTGTGTGGCAAGTGGCTACTTGGAGAGCAGCACACCACCTGAGATGGCAAGAACAACATGAAAACATCCTCCATGCCACTACAAAAATGTCTGCCTATACATCTTAGAGGAAGATGTCCAGCATGAACATCATCACAAGTGTGGTAGAAAAATCAAAAACTGCCACTGCTACAGGTTAGCAGATTGCCTTCAACATGAAGATAAAATGCTTCCAGCACTTCCACTCTGCCCCATAGTCTCTTAGTTGAGCTAATGCCCTGGACAGCTTCTCTTCAACCAGAAGGGGGCACAGACACCAGGCAAGAGCCTATGCTCAGTGATACAGAATATTCTAGAGCCCAGGAGACCATTCCATCCACTGAGCTGAGCTGGTCAGACCTAATTAATGTCATCTTTTCCTTCTTAAAGGGAGATGTCAGGATGAGGAGGGAACAAATAAAAACTGCTTTTGCTGTTTCAGGGTTGTGAGAGGCACTACCAACCACCAAGGTCAGCAACTCAAAGCCACCTCACTCGGCCTCAACTTTTTGGTTTGGGGCCCAGGTGGGGGACTTCTCTAGCTGCTACTGCAGTCTCTCCTCTTTCTTCTTCAGATGGAAGATCATGTTATCGAAGATGGCCTTATAGAGACTGCTGAAGTTGGCATCTGTGATGTTAGAGCCTTCCAGCATGGTCCAGTTCCCACGAATAACACTGGAGACTTTTTTTTTTTTTTTTTAACACAGTGCATTCAGGAACAGAATGCCACTGGCCACCCACAGGCCTGCAGACCACCAGGGGGATTTCATGGCAGTCTGGCAGCACCCACAGCCCCTGGGTCTCCTCGAAAGCCACATCCCACACTTGGTGTTAGAATGACAGATGCTGCCTGTACACTAAGTTAGCTGTCTGAGAGCATCAAGCTGGAAGATGTGGATTACAGGAATACAGTTGCACAGAAGTGCCATGCAGTTCTCCTAGCACCAGAACGTGATCCAGGATGTGACAAACCTCTGGGGCCCCAGGGGCCCATCAGCTCTTGCAGACTGGCCAGGTGACAGCAGTGCAGTTGACGGACCACTTCTGTACTCCCAGAGCCTAAGAGTGCAGTCCCTGGAGGAGGACAAGAAACTGTTCGGGCTGAGTGGGCACCACAGAGATGCGGCTCACAAACTCTGTGTGCCCGAGGCAGAAGGACTCAATACTGTGAGGCGCTGTGGCCTAGCTGACCTGGATCTTCTCATCCCGGTTGGCAGTGAGGATGAATCAGTTATCAGGACTCACAGTCACCTCTAACAACATTGACAGGTGTGCCAGGTCAAGTCTGCCACATCTGTGTGGCTCTGAAACCAAAAAGGAGTGCACATCTCCAGATTTGTCGGCCACCAAGACCTTCTCTTCGGAGGCTGTAAGGTCAGGGCCATACACCTCCTTACCATGGTCCTGACACTCAGACATTGCCATGGTTTTGTATGGAAAAGAATCAGCCAACTGCTTACATTTCATAAAGCACATAAGGTATTTCAGGCTTCCATGTCTTTTCTGGTTGTTCCTTCTATATGGTAGGAAGACATTCCCACATCTGGCCTCAACCTTTTCAGACTCAACTAGAAAATTCTCCATCATGTTTAAAGGCTGAACTTAAGGGTCCTCCCTCCAAGAGCCCTTCCTTGATGGCCCTGTTAGGCATAGCTAACCACTCTCATTCGGTGAACAGTCAAACAAGCTTCTACAGATGTCTTGGGGGAATTCAGTGAAGAGCATAAAAAGTTCACACCAATCCAGGCTCTGGATTCCTTGTCTCCCATCCAGGATGCTCCAATTCCTGACTGCTACTGCTTTTCAAGTGAATTATACTGGAATGGCAACCAGCCTACGTTAAAGACTTGTTTAAAGCCATGGCCAGTTGCAGAATAGACTAAATGCATCATTTAACTGTAGCTAAGAAAACCCCAGCATGGCCCCCTAAGGGATCAGTGCAGAGGCATGCCTCTGTTTTATCTGCCTTGGAAACTTTTCAGGGCTGCAGCAGCCTTCTGAGAAGAGTTTGATGAATTAATTTCAAAACAAATGTATTACTCTTAGCTATCTAATGTAAGGGATAACAGACGGGGCAAGCAGTAGACAAATCAAAAAAGCCTGGGAAATAAGAGGCTAGGGGAAAAGATAGAAAGGAGACTGAAGGCTTTGTAAAGCTCCTGAGTACATTAAGGACTCTATAAGCCCATGCACTGGCCCAGGAATGGATGGATACTCAAAGAAGACCTGAGAAGACCTTGATCTTTCACCTATGGCTGACGTTTAAGCTCTGCACAAGCATATAGTGTAGGCTAGGTCAGAACTGTAACACAAGACAAGCTGCTATTTTTATTTTTGTCTCCTAGCGTGCAAGGAAATCTCGGTCCTATTATTAGTGGACCACTAAGCTAACAGAACAAAGACTTTAGTGAACACACACAACAAAGAATAGCGTCTTTAAAAATGTTTCTAAAAGTCACCAAACAAAAGAACAAACAAACCTACAACCCACGATAAGCAGTAACAACAAGTCCCGGAGCAAGAGAGAATCTGATTCCCTGAGTTACTGCATTATAATGTTTTAAACGTTCAATTTTCACCAAAAATATGTGATGCATGCAAAGAAATTAAAAACTATGGCTCAAGCACAGGAAGAAAAAGAACAGATACTGTCCCTGAGGAAGTCTGAATGTGCTACTTACTAGACAAAGACATTAAATCAATTGTGCCTCAGTTGGGGCTCCTGAGGCCTTTATGTCCCAACTACTATTAAAATAGACCTGTCCTTGGATCCCTTTCCTTTAACAATACTTTCTGCTTTCTAATCCAGGTTGCTAACTTAACCTGACCATGATAGTTCTCATTGAAAGTTGATTGGCATTCTACTTTGAAAATCAATCCTTGGTAAGTTTGGCTTAACTCTTGGCTCTTGCAAAATGTGTTCATGACTCTGAAAAGCTGAAGACCAGCCCTTAGACATGGTAACCAAGCAGATTCTGATCATATCTCTAAACTGCCTATGGCACACTCAAATATAAAAAATCAAAATGTCCCAAGTTGAACTTGTCTTTTCTCAAAAAAAAAAAAAAAAAAAAAATTCCCTCTCTTCTTTCTTGGTTCCCTCTCTTGAGTGATGTCACCACCATCTACCTAGAAAGTCAGAAGACATCTCTGAGTCAGCTGCATCCCACTCCCCCAGGAAAAGTAGTTAAGACAGACTTCACTTCTTACAGTTTCAAAAATCCACCCCACACTTCATCCTCATCAGCCTTAACTTGGTTTCGATACACGTTATGTTCCCCTATGTCACTGCAAGTTTTTTGTTACTGTCCCTGTTGGCAGGTTTTCACCCCCGTCCCCACCAATGCTAAATTCACCCTCCTCATCCCAGTTAAGGTGTTCCATAGAAAACATAAATATGACCACGCCACTCCCCTCTCCAATATATTTCAACAAAGAATATCAACTAATGATAAAGTTTGAATTATAAGATCCATTAAAAGCTAAGTGCTGGCCAGGTGCGGTGGCTCACGCCTGTAATCCAAGCACTTTGGGAGGCCGAGGCGGGTGGATCACGAGGTCAGGAGATCAAGACCATCCTGGTTAACACGGTGAAACCCCGTCTCTACTAAAAATACAAAAAATTAGCCGGGCGTGGTGGTGGGCGCCTGTAGTCTCAGCTACTCAGGAGGCTGAGGCAGGAGAATGGCATGAGCCCGGGAGGCAGAGCTTGCAGTGAGCCGAGATCTCACCACTGCACTCCAGCCTGGACGACAGAGCGAGACTCCGTTTCACAAAAAAAAAAAAAAAAAAAAAAAGGTAATTGCTGCCCTTACACCACTTGTTCTCCCTCTCTTCCACCTGAGGATCTCACAACCTGATATATCCTCTACTGTTGACAGAGTGATGTACTCTCACACAATCTAACCTTATCCTTCCTCTTTCAATCCTTCTTCCCACCATAAACATATCCTTATTTCACCTCCTGTCTTCAGGACAAAGTTCAAACTCCTTTATCCCTCTAATGTTTGTGTTTGCTATGCCTACAACTTGGCTGGGTTGTAGATATGGTCACAAAGGCAGATGAAGAAGGGCATACTAAGCAAACTCAGGAAATGAGCTAGTCATTAGTGTCAGGCAGACACTGGCAGTGAGGCAAGGAAATAATATGAACAACTGAAATCCTTCCCAGAATGACTGTAGATAAAATAAGGGAGCAGAAAAGTTATCAAAAACGTAGGCTGGGACCATACAGTGAAGGAATGAACTGAGACCATCACATTCGTTACTCTAAAAACATAGTAAGTTGAAATTAATAACATAAAAGTAATAATTGATAAAAATATTACATATTGAATTCATATAAATTAGCAATAGTACTAGTATGAATAATTAATATTTATAAAGATGATCTTCAGTCATCAAGGAAAGGGTACATTATTTTCAGGGTACTTAGTTTAAGAAGCAGAGGTCATGTGTAATTCTTTAAATTCCCATGAAAGAAGTATTAAAAGTTTGGGTGCTCAAAGCTGACACTGACATGTAAAGTGTATATATATATATATATAATATACATAATAGTATATATAACACATAGATAATATATACATACATTGCAATTCAATCCCAAAAGATTCTGGGTACATGCAATTAAGACACTTAAACCATATGTTAGACATTTGCTATCTGCTAGGACTTGTACCAAAAGCTTTACTTTGATTTTCACAGACAGGTTGTGGTGAGTATTATTACTACTCTCTACCAGTTAGGAGCTGGAGACTTGGGAATATCAACTACCCGCCCATGATCACAATCCGACTGAGTGGTGGAGATAGGATCCACATCTGGGTCAATTTGACTCCAAAGCTATAATTTCCTTGTATCTCAGTTTCGCAAACTTTCCCTTTCTTTTCATGGCAGAGGGGCCAGAAATTGGCAGACGATGAAGGCAAACATATTTTTTGAAAGAGAGAAATACAAAAAGCTTGGATAGTGGTGTAAAGTCTGGAATGGCAGGGTGAAACCCTTCATAAACTTGTTCCTCCTTAAAAAAAATGCAAATACTGGCAAAAATTGTCACAATCAACTATTTTAGAAGTCTGGAAATTAACCAAAGGTTTGCAAGAATCTGAGAAGTTTTTATTAAACAAAAGCTGCTGAGTCTCTGTAAGAGTAGGAAGGCTTATGACTTTTTAACTTGAACTATCCCCGTTCCCTTCTCCCCAGCTTCACAGGAGCCTTAAAATCCAGCAGCCTCAAAATCATAGCTGTGAAAACCATCAAGCTGGAAAATGATTCCTCCTCCACACACAAAAAAGCCAAAATGTAAAAAGTCCGAATGTTCTTCCATTAATAATGGTTATCTCTGAGTGTGGATTGAGATTTGAGACTTTTGCTTTTTACTTTATAACACTTCTATACAATTAAATTATTATGAGTGTAACTTTTAAAATAAAGATAACACAATAAAGATAAAACAGGAAGAAATCATTCCTGAAAATGCTCTAATGAGTGAATGATGGTAGATGGAAATTATACAGAATTGTTTATGACTATTTCTAATTTTAAAAGTATGTAAAATATTGACTTTTTAAATGTAGCGTTCTGTCTTTAACTTTCATTTTAGTGAAAGTCAAAAACAGTTTCTAAGAACTTTTATAGGCTCACAGCTTGTCCTTTGGTTTCTGATTCTACTTTACCCACTAAGTCCTTCAAATATAAATTATTTTACCACAGCGATTTTCAGGGATTTAGCCATAACAAGGGGGAAAGGCTACAGTGTAGGACTTTGCTGGCAAGCTTGCTCTGCTACCCTTGGCAAACGTAACTGTGAGTTAACTCCAGCTGTAATATTAAAAGCTAACTGGAAGTCATTATAAGCAGCTTTTTGCTCACAATGTTATAGTCTGTCCTGGAGCCTGCAACTATTTTTGACAGCATAGAACAATGCATCCTGTGCCTGAGAGATACAGTAGCAGTAGATACAGTAGATACTATATGTAGCTGCCTACTGTGATAACATCTCCCCAATTATTCAGGAAGCCTAGGAAGTGTGAATGAGCCTAGGAAGAAACCTGCTATGAAAAAAGATCCCCCCACCTCCCACTCCAGACACAACAATTACACATTTTGTCTGAAACAAGGAAGTAACCTGCAACATTCAAATTCTCCCCATAATTATTGGAAAGCATATCTGCTTAAGACTAGGGAGTAACCACTGTAATCAAATTCTTGACAATTTTCTACAGATCACGGCTAGGATTCAGATGGCCTTTGAAGGTCCTGAAATTGTAGCTCTAATTTTTGTGCATCTGTGAATTTGGGAGAGAGACTATTACTTTCATCAGTTTCCCATGGTTGCTTGTGGCCAAAAGAAATCTAAGAGGCACTGATCTTAGGGTTTCCAGTATCAGACTAGGAAGTAATAGACTGGTAAAAGATGTCCCTCTCCTCCCTGCCAGATTCTTCAATGGCAGCTCTAAGTCTGGATTCATCCCTGGACCTGCAGTTTTTTGACACTATACTCAGGCAGAGGATGGAAGCACCGAAGGGCAAGCTGGAGGTAGGAAAACAGAACAAAACAGAAGGGTGTTTCCAAGATCCTGACCTGAAGGGTCTTCAGGGAGAAAGAGATCTGTCTGTGTTTTGAGAGTAACTAGTTTTAACCAGGCCTAAAGAAAGAAGCAGAAAGCTGGATGTTTCTGGATGTTAGGACCAGATAATGAGCAACTGCTGAGTTAGGAGCCACCAAAGATCCAGTTTCTAGCTGGATTCAAGGAAATTGTGCCTGATGCCCAGTCAAGATAAGACCAAGAGCCAGGTCTGAGGGAGTTAATCTGCTTAGCCTAGAGTAAAGCAGGCCAAAGCGAGGCAGTAACATAATATATAGGGAGAACCAAGTGGCATCGCAAGTCCAGAAATCTCAGTTTTAGTCTCAGCTCCTAGGCTAGCTAGCTGTGTACACTTGAGCAAGACCCTTAAGCTTTTGGGATACCATTTCCTTCTCTGCAGATTGTGAGCTTTAGACTAATGACATGCATAAGCATATATCATTGAGTGTTTCAGGTGCAAAACCTTTGTTTATGTTTCTAAAACTCAAAACATTCTAATTTAGGAGATAATTAGAGCCGAGTAAGATGTTATTGATTTATTCATGATTTATTTACTTAAACTGACAAAACTGCACATATTTATGATATGCACCATGATGTTTTAAAATATGTATGCATTGTGGAATGGCTAAATCAAGCCAATTAGCGTATGTATTACCTCACATTACTTTCTGTGGTCAAGATTCTTAAAAAGTACTCCTTAGCAATTTTCAGGTATACAACACAATGTTATTAACTGGGATCCAGAGATGCCTCACATTTGTAGTGCAGTAGATTTGGATGTGTTAATTGCTATCTCAGGGTGTTCAGAATTGAATGAAATGCTAGATAGGAAAGCTCTAGAAGTGAAATTATGCTCAGAACTGCAGCTGGAAAATTACTGTCATAAGAAGAGAAATAAATGCATTAATCCCTCTGATGGAGGTGGCAGAACTGATCAGAGGGAAATTTGGGAAGGATCCTGTTTGGGGGTGCAACTATATCACATGGATCAAGAAAACCTTTCAGGGAAGATTCTTAATCTGTGCAGAGGATCACCATACAGGCTGGCCCACATGCTCTAAGCTGAAAGATATGTTTGTGAAGCATTGAACTTCAGAAATAGTTGATGAAATATATAGGAACAGTCGCCTATGTCACTGGTAAGAATGTCAATTGGTCCAACCCTTTTAAGAAGCAGTTTTCATATATTTATTTAGAGCCACAAAATAAATGAAATAGTTTGTGTGCTCTGACTTAGCAATTCTAATTTTGAGGACTCTATCCTAATGAAATCCAAATGATTGAAAATTCGTTGTGCACAGATTGTCATCACAGTGCCATTTATCTTACCTGAATATGGGAAAATGAAACACAAGGTATGCAAAACCACTGACGTTCATAGTCTAACTGCTTCCCACCTCCTTAGCCCTCACCAAATGCCCAGCATCCACGTGCATCCTTCTTTCCATTTACTTACTTGCATGTTCCCTAATCTAATATGACTATCTTCCATGCATTACACTAAAGGCACTTACTCCCTTTCTGAAGGATACAACCCAAAGTCTCACCCTTGTTTTTCATCAAGCTTCAAGTGCAATACCTCTGAGTGATTGGCCTTCCTCTTGTTCATTTCTGAATGCAGAATCTCATCGTAGGCATAAGTATACGGACTTCTGCTTCTGGTGGTTGACATCGTGATGATCTTTACTATTCTCTACGTAATAGGAGTCCTCTCTTGAGATTAGCAATTAGCAACACCACTTTGGACCTTGATCCAGCAATCCCACTTCCAGGTGTATATCCAAAGAAAATTAAGTCATTATCTCAAAGAGATATCTGCACATTCATGTTCATTGCAGCACTATTCACAATAGCCAAGATATGGAATCAACTTAAGTGCCCATCAACGGATGAATGGATAAAGAAAATGTGGTGCACATATACAATGGAAAACTACTCAGCTTTAAAAAGGGGAGAAATCTTGGATTTGAAACAACATAGGTAGATCTGGAGAACATTATGCTAAGCTAAATAAGCCAAACACAGAAAGGCAAATACTGCATGATCTCACTTATGTGCAAAATCTAAAAAAGTCAAAAACATAAAAACAGAATAGAACAGTAATTATCAGGGACTGCCAGGTAGGAGAAATGGGGAGATGTTGCTCAAAGAGTACCAAGTTATAAGATGAATAGGTTCTAGGGAATCAGGGCCATGAATCTGGGGATCCGTTCCATGAACGTATCAGGATCTCTTCCAGGCCTTTGTCAATGCTGCTCTTTTCTGCTTGGAATGTCACTTCCCGTCTCAAACTCCTTGTCTCACTAACTCCCACTCATGTTTTATGCATTAAAATTACAACATCACTTCTTCTTAAGTCCTTCCCTGCTCTCTAAAGTCTGGGTTAAGTTCCTTTCCTCTGAGCTCCCACAGCTCTCTGGACCTCCCTCATATGCCACTTACCATGCTGCAAAATGATTGCCTGTTAAGCTTCCTGTCACCTTCACCAGACGGGTATGGACTGCCTTTTTCACCTTTGTGGTCTAGCATCTCACCAAGATCATGGCATAGAGTAGGATCTTTTACCTACAGTATGTTTTCAAATGAAATCAATACAGCACCTTGTTATAATACGATAATACGTAAATAAATGAGCATGCTGTGTTCAAGGGACAGAGATTGAATAGCCCCTACTAGAATAGAAGATGCAGAAGCATGCTAGGAGCTGTGGGAATTAAGGATGGGTGGGTGCCAGGATGAGGCCTGAAAGGAGGGTCTTGATAGGCTAGCAGATGAGTTTATACTTTCTGCTATTGGAAATCCATGGAGTCACTGAAAAGCTTAGTACAGGGGAGTGAGTAGTGTGTGTGATGTTGAAGGATCATTATTCTGGTATCAGTATGTAGGATGGATAGAAGGTGGGTATCACTGTGGTTATCCAGGCCAGCTAGTGATCATTTGGGCAGGAGGAATACGGGCCTGGGCTAGGTTGGAGGTGGTGGAGCTGGCAAAGACTAGACAGTGATAGTAAATGTTAGATAATCGCCAACAGAAGCCTTGGAAAATTACCTCAGAATACATTTATAGTAAACTGATTATTGCAGTCTATTTTTCAAATCCAGATAAAATCAAGTTAAAATTTACATCAAGTCTTAAAATAGTCACAGATCAGAGTAATTGAATGTGGCTGCTAGGGAAGCCGGGCTCACCACTTTACAGCCTCACTTCATGAACCACAGGTAATTTTTATTTTTGGTGTGAGGGACTTATTCCCTTTCCAAGCCTCTGCACTCCCATTCCATGAGTTCCAACATGGAAGGACTCCTAAAAATCACCTCCCCAACTGGCCTTAAGTTAGGAATAATTCTGCTGACTTGATACAAGTTTTTTTTTTATGTGTAATTCTGCTGATTCTGCTGACTTGATACAAGTTTGTGTGTGTGTGTGTGTGTGTGTGTGTGTTCAACTGTTCTTTCAGAGCAATAGCATCTAGAAACACAAAGCTATTATAGATAAGGTCCTTTATTTGATGAATATCTTGAGCTGAAGAGTTGCTTAATACACACACATACATTCATGTGCACACACATGAATGTGCACACATGTATGCACATACACATTCTAAATAGAAAAAATGAATGAATTGAATGAGAGAGTCTAAATTAGAAGAATTTGCCATACAGCATAGAAATAGAAGAACTCTAGTTTCTCTGCATAGATTAATGCCAGTGAGTCCCAAAGCAATGCCAGTCAAAATAAGCTAGGAAGATATATCCAGAATGGGCATACAAAGGTTATTAGGAATATAAACCAGCATAGTCAACTGATATGTAGAATTAATTTCTTCATTTGATATTATATGGAACTCATTAGAGTGAGATGTTTAAGAGAGCTGGTTCTGCAGTCAGTCAGACTTGGCTCAAGTCCTAGCCACCACTTGCTAGTTATGTGATCTTGGGTACTTTGGCCTGTCTACAACTCGGTTTCCTCAGATGTCAAATGGAGGTACATATAATACTAATTCCATGTTTTTGGTGAAGATTCAGAAAATAGATACAAGAGGCTAATACATGATAGTGCTAAATACATAATAGCTATTGTCCTTTAAATGCAAATGTAAGGGTTTATGTCCCTTATTAGTAATGTTTTCTCAACTGGCTAGATGGAAGACCACCACAGTGGAATCAGAGGATGATGATGGAGATTATTAAGAAGCCAGAGAGGAGAAGAGTCTCCACTGAGGTATAGGTCAACTAGAGTCTTCATCATGCTAATGTATGTCTGAAGAATTTTATAATAATTGATTGATACTGGCTGGTCTTTTATAATAACATAGTATACTTTCAAAAAGCTATCCATATTATATAGTTACTATGGAACTGAATGTGAAATTATGTTCAAAAGGCTTTTCTCTCTCAAATGTCCCTCTTCTGGTCATAGTTCAAGATTTTGGACACCTGGGAGGCTGCTATTCAAGGAGTCATTCTTTTCTACTCTATTGCAGTCTCAAGAGCATTGTCTCTAGAACCAGACTACCTGGACTCAAATACTTGCTGTACTGCTTGATAGTTTTGTTGTCTTAGGAGATTTACTTAACCCCTCTGTTTCTTGGTTTCCACATCTGTAAAATGACCATAAAAAGAGCACTTCCCTCATAGGATTGTTGTGAGAATTAAATGAGATAATCCCTCTGCTACCATGTATTATTGTGTTTTTATGTACACGTACTGTTTTCCTAACTAGATTGTAGCACATGCCATTGACAGAAGGAACTGTGCCCTATTTATCTTTGGAGTCAATGTCCATGGACATATGCTGTTGAGTATAAGGAAACTTAAAGTAATATTTTTCTTTAATACATAGATTTTCAAAGACTAACACAAGGTGGTTTTAGTTGACATTTTCTATTTAGACTAAAAGTAGGTCAGTGAAATGGGTCATCTGCCACTGTAGCTTTATAAAGCAAAACCAGACAGTTCTCATACAATAATGGGTGTCTTAACTACACTTATAATCCAATGTGCAGCATAAAGTTTTTGCCTTTATTTTGAAGAAATTCCAAAAGGTGAAAGTGATTTTAGCAAAGTGAAGGATTTCTGCTGTAGCTATGGTATTGTATGGGACTTTTAAGCTTGCTTTCTAAAGAGTCTTTTCTTCCGGAGAGCATGTAATTGGCTACAGTTGGATTCATCCTGATTTGTTGCCTAGTGATGGCCAAAGGAAATCACCCTATGGTGAACCACAAGTCTGTTTGCCATTTTGGTTTCACGCAAAGTGGCTTTGTAGCAATGTTTAGCAAAAGCAACACAGCGCTCATTTGATCCCAAAATGGTTACGTTGGGATGATTCTATATTCTGATTCCCTGGTTTGCTCTGGGGTGCCCTAGGACCACTGTAAAGATTTGGGTTGAGATAAGAAAGGGTCCAGTGACTCCAATAAAACTGCTTAGTTACTTAGCATCACTCTCTACAAATCTGGGTTTTTCAGAAACTCCAGGGGGAACTGATGATCCTGCATACCCTTTCAAGATTTCCTAACTGGCTTCAGGGGTCTGGACTCAATTAGAGTCTACTCTCTTATTAACTCGTATCCTTCAGGCTCTTTGACAGCCTTACTCTCCATATACCTTGGATTAGTTTTCTAGGGCTACTGTTACAAAATACCACAAACTAGGTGGCTTCAAATAACAGAAATGTATTGTCTCACAATTCAGGAGGCTAGAAGTCTGAAAGTGTCAGCAGGATTGTGTTTCCTCTGAAACCCCTAAGGGAAATTCTTCCTTGCCTCTCTTTTAGCTTTTGGCGGTTGGCTGGCAATTTTGGCATTCCATGGCTTGTAGATGCATCACTCCAATCCTTTGTCTTCACATAGTATTCTCCCTGTGTGTCAGTCACATCATCTTTTCTCTGTTGCATGTCTGTCTGTGTCCAAATTGCCCCTTTTTATAAGGACATATATTATAAAATCATATTGGATTAGGGCCCATACTAATGACCTCTTTATGGATTATCTCTGTAAAAACCCTATTTTCAAATAAGGTCACATTCTGAGAACATGCCTGGGAATTAGGACTTTAATATATCTTTTTATGTGGGGGCAGGTGGAGGAGAACACAACTCAACCCATAACATACCTGCTTGTTGTCGTTTTGGTTTGTTTTTTAGAATTCACCAGATTTCAGTTCCCTGGCCCTTCCATGTTGTTCTAGTCAATTAACCCTTTTCTGTCTTTAATTCTTTCCTGATCTAGACTAGACCTGTGGTACATTATTCAATGACTCTCTATTCCCATTATACTTCCATTTCACTTTCCAGAAAACTCTAACCCTGGGTCAATTCAACTGCACCTGCCTTCTTTGCGCCTTCTTATGTTAGAGTTGCTGAGTGCTGCAAGAGGAAATCCTGCCACCATGTGGATGGGTGCCAGCAACTACACATTCATGATCTCCAATTCCAACTCAGTCCTTGGATGCTGTCCAGGGTCCTCCAGAGAAACAGAACCGCTAGGAGGGGTGTGTGTGTGTGTGTGTGTGTGTGTGAGCTATTTTAAAGAATTGTCTAAAAATCTGTGGAGGTTGGAAAATCTAAATTCTGTTGGACAGGCCAATGGGCTGGAGACCCAGAGAAGAGTTGAGACAAGTTGATACATAAAATTAATCATCATATGCCCTCATGCTCCACAAGAACTATTTGAAACCTTCTCTACTCTTCTTAACCTTCAGTCATAGTAAAAGGCCTTTGTTTCCTACTTTTTAGGGAAAATGGCCATTTTCAGTCAGGAAGTCCCTCAGCTTTCTGCCTTCATGCCATTAAAAACCCACCCACCCCAGCCGTGATCCTTGCCTCCTCTCTTCCTGGCACAGAGGAAGTAATTCATAAGCCCAGTCTCCCCATCTGCACTCTGGGTTTTAATATCACCGCATTTTCAGAACCTGTATAGTGTAAGGAATATGGTGGTCCTTCCTTAAGCATATGTTGAATGACTGAATGAATCACTTCCTAAGCCCTTTCTTTCATTCTCCCCTCTTTCCCTCTATTCTCAACCTCTCCTTCCACAATTAATACTTCTCTGTAGTATTTAAACAAACTCAAGTCTTTACTACTATGGAATTGGCAATCTTGACCATGTTTCTTTTTTGAAAAATAAAAATTGTATAAAAATTATATATATTTAGATGTACAATGGGATTATTTGATATATGTATACATTGTGAAGTGATGACCACAATCAAGCTCATTAACATACTTATCACCTCACATATTGACCCCTTCTTTTGTATGTGGTGAGAACATTTAAGATTTATTCTCTTAGCAAATTTTAAGTATACAATACATTTCTTGTTGTAGAAATGAAGTCTTACTATGTTGCTCAAACTGGACTTGAATTCCTGGGCTCAAGTGATCCTTCCATCTCAGCTTCCCAAGTAGCTGGGACTACAGGCATGTGTCACCACATCCAGATTACAACTTATTATTATTGACTGTAGTCACCATGCTGAAGTGTTGATGGGGAGAGGGGAGGGAAAAGTGTTAGGAGAGCACTGAAAAGGAAACATTTAGTCCTACCTATTGGAAAGGAGAGAATCAAAGGAAATAGAGACAGTGAGAGTTTGATTGTGTTGCAGACATCTTTGTATTGTGCGTGCACCTAGCACTCTCCTGGGCACATGGAAAGCACCCAGCAGTTGATTGTTAATTCACCATTCTGTCTCTTCATCAGCTAGGCCATTTAACAGATTCATTTTGGCCAAGGAATGTTGCATTAGTTATGCTGTGGTAGCAACACCAAAAATCTCACTGTCTGACTACAACAAAATTTAATTTCTGGCTCTCACAAAATCCATTGCAAGTCCAGGTAACACTCTGAGACAGCTTTCCCTCATGTGGTGACTCAGTGGTACCAGCTGTTTTGATTTTGTGGCACCCGAAATCTCTATACATGCTTCCATAATCACTTCAGGCATGGGAAGAAAGAGTGGAGGGTCTCACTCAGACAATTAAATAATCATAAAACGTATCACTTCATCTCACAATTCATTGGCCAGAATAAGTCACATGGTCTGTCTCAGTAGCAAAAGAGAATGGGAAAGTGGAATCCTTCAGTGTGCTCAGAAGGAGGAGAACCAACTAGACTAACATTTGCTAAGTGAATGCTAAATTTCACCTAAACAGATTTATTTACACTATGGACTGAATGTTTGTGTTACTCCCAAAATTCATATATTGAAATCTAATCACCAAGGTGATTATATTAAAAGGTCCTTGAGGTTGATTAGGTCATGAAGGATCTGGCCTCCTGACTAGCATTACAATCCTTATAAATGAGGCCCCAGAGAGCTGCCGTGCTGCTTGTACCATGTGTGAAGACGTATAGAAGGCACTATCTATGAGGAACAGGCTCTTACCAGAAAGCAAATTTGCTGGTGCCTTGATCTTGAACCTCCCAGCCCCCAGGACTGTGAGCAATAAATTTCTATTCTTTATAAATTACACAAAATTCTTTGGTTGGTGCAAAAGTAATTGCAGTTTTGGACCATGAATTTTGAATCATTATAACTAGGCTCAAACACATCTTTATTAATCAAAATAGTAACCATTACAATTGACATAAGAATTAAGAAGAAATTACTTAGGTAGATAGTAAGGGTATGGGAGTCCCCAATAAGGCTTTTCTTTTTAATGAAAAGCAGCCCCAAATTATTTTCCTTTCTAATGAACAGCAGCCTGTAAAATTAAGCTGCAGACATATATACCAGCAGTTGTGTCAATCATGTTCAAGATGGCAGCTCCATCTCCCCTTCTCTTTGTCAACCACATATGTACAGTAAGAAGCAGACAAGATGGCACCGATCAACTAGAATACCCATTTGTATAATAAGATTAGAGTGGGACAACCCTTCTCCCACGCACTATGTAGACGTCATGACTGATCGAACCAATCTAGGAGCCCTGTGTAAATCAGACACTGCCTCCTCAACCTGGACTATAAAACTTGGTGCATTCGCGCCAGCAGTCCTTTTTTTTTTTCCCTCTTGGAGACCCTCTTTTGGGCTTTCTCAACATGAGGAAGCTTTTTCTCTCTTTTCTTCTTTTTCCATTAAACTTTCTGCTCCAAAACCCACTCCTCTTGTGTGTCTGTGTCCTGAATTCCTTCTCAACTGAGATCAAGAGCTGGGGTGTATACCCCAGACAATGGAGCTGTTTCACAAGCAACACATTTTTGCCAATGAGAAATAAGTTTGTCCATTCCTGTAGCATAAAAATCCATGCTTTGGGATTCGATGAACTCTTGGAAAGTATTTTCTGCATCCTGCTGGTTGTGGAAGCATTTTCCCCGCAAAAAGTTGTCAAGATGCTTAAAGAAGTGGTAGTCAGTTGGCAAGAGGTCAGATGAATATGGTGGATGAGACAAAACTTTGTAGCCCAATTTGTTCAACTTTTGAAGTGTTGGTTGTGCGACCTGTGGTCAGGTATTGTCATGGAGAAGAAGAATTGGGCCCTTGCTGTTGACCAATGCTGGCTGCCATCATTGCAGTTTTGGGTGCATCTCATCAATTTGCTGAGCATACTTCTCAGATGTAATGGTTTCGCTGGGATTCAGAAAGCTGTAGTGAATCAGACAGGCAGCAGACCACCGAACAGTGACCAGGACCTTTTCATGGTGCAAATTTGGCTTTGTGAAGTGCTGTGGAGCTTCTTCTCCAACCAACCACTGAGCTGGTCATCGCTGGCTGTCGTATAAAATCCACTTTTCGTCACATGTCACAATCCAATTGAGGAATGGTTTATTGTTGTTGTTATGTAAAATAAAAGAAGACAATACTTCAAAACGATGATTTTTAAATTTTCGGTCAGCTCATGAGACACCCACTTAGCGAGCTTTTTCACCTTTCCAATTTGCCTCAAATGCCAAACGACTATAGAATGGTCGACATTGAGTTCTTCAGCAACTTCTCGTGTAGTTGTAAGCAGATCAGCTTCTATGATTGCTCTCAATTGGTTGTTGCCAACTTCTGATGGCTGCCCACTAAGCTCCTCATCTTCAAGGCTCTCCGTCTCCTTGGACCACCACTACACTGCACGTTCGTTAACAGTTCCTGGGCCAAATGTATTGTTGATGTTGTGAGTTGCCTCTGTTGCTTTACAACCCATTTTGAACTCGAATAAGAAAATTTATCAAATTTGCTTTTTGTGTAACATCATTTCCATAGCCTAAAATAAACAGCAAGTAATAAGTCGTTAGCAAAAATAAATAAATAAATAAATAGCGAGGACCCATTAAAATGATGTCTAACATAATCACATTATTTAAGAATGTATTCCAATATCAAACCACAATTTCTGACAATGCAAAAACCACAATTACATTTGCACCAACCTAATATTTTATTATAGCAGCCCAAACAGACTAAGACAATTCATGATTATTTGTGCTAAGTCGGTCTGTTAGCTATTGTGTTGAGAGAGGCAACTACTCAAATATTTGGGCTTAGATGCTTTTGTTACAGTTGTTTTCCGTAACTGGAAACTATGCCATCACATGTTTGGGGTGTTGAGCCAACAATACTGTCATCTGGCGAAACAATTACATTACTTTGAGCCACTGTATTATCAATGATGTCACCATTTGGAAAATGTGGTTTGTATATGATGCGAATGAAACAAGACAAACAGCCAAGTGACAGATCCAGGACAGAGCTACTATGCTCTGTAGGTCTTTCTTATCAGATGAAGATTTTCTTCATTTGTGTCCTTTGATGGGCGATTCAGCTATTTCCTTGAATTAGGTTATCGTGCAACTTAAGTCACTTCCATTATCCAGCTCTATCTATATTTCCTATATACAAACTCTATAAAGTTATATACCAAACATACATATGGTGTGTGTTCCCAGAATGAGTGTCTAACATGCCAGGCCCTGAAAAATGACCCCAACAACCTTTTGAGAATATATGCAAGTTATATGGAAGAATGAGAGAGGCCAGTTAGCATTAGCTTCCTAATTCCCCCGAAATATGAATGCTTAATGTATATTGATTACTGGAAATATAAGATATCCTTTTTTGTCTATCCCAGTATGAAAAGTGTAAAAGTTTGATACTATTAAAGAGGGTATGAACAAGCCAGCACATCCTGGCTGAAAGTATAAATTGGTATGATATTTTCAAAGGGCAATTTGGTAGTATCCGTCAATTTGGTAGTATCTGGTAAAAGAAAACTCATAAGACCCAGTGATGCAACATTTATAGTGCTAGAAATTTTTCCTGTAGAAACGTCTCCACAAATGTGCAAAGATTTATGTATAAATATATTTATTGCATCATTGCTTGTAATAGAAAAAAAATGAAAAGAACTCAAATGTCTATCCATAGAGGAACTCAGAAAAATACAGAAAGGTGCATTTTAAAAAATTAGGTGGATCTACATGTACTGATATGCAAAGACAATTTGTGCTGTATAAGCCATTTAATAAAGCAAACTAAAAACAGTATGAATCGTTTGTTTAAAAAAATAGTTCTGTAATGTTAGAAAATTTTGGAATCAGTAAATGATATTAAACTAGAAAAAAAGTAAACCTTTCCTCCAAAAAATATGCATTTTTATAGATGTACTTTATATTTGTACATATATACATATATAAAATACATATATATTTTATATATCTATTTTTATATATGTATAAATATTTTTACATATAATAAAATATTTGAATAAAGCTGACTTCTGACAAAGTCCTGATCTACTCTGTAACTCAGGGAATAGATTTGGCAGCTCTCAATGTGAGCAGCCAAGTGTAGCAGAGTGGAGCTTAGCAAAAGGCTCTGAGCAATTAAAGCTGCAGAATAATTGGTCAGGGGCGGTGGCTCATGCCTGTAATCCCAGCACTTTGGGAGGCCGAGGAAGGAGTATTGCTTGAGCCCAGGAGTTCGAGACCAGCCTGGGCAACATAGTGAGATCCCATGAAGAAAAAAGCTGCAGAATAATTACCAGCCATCAGAGCTTCTGATGGAACCTACTCCTCTGTACTGTCATCTTTGATCTGCTCTCAAGCCCTAATCCAAATGCTCAGTGCTTTTGGGACAAGAGTACAGTTATGATCAGATGACTCTCTTTAAAACCATCCTTGGCTACCTCCAGAATAAATTCAAATCATTTAGCGTGGCATTCAGGGCCTTATGCTATTTTCCAACTGTAAATCTCAACCCAATCAAAAGGCCTATACAGCATAATGTTTAAGAGTTCAGGTTTTAGAGTGGGGATGGTTAATGGGTCCAAAAACACAGATATAATGAATAAGATCTAGCATTTGATAGCACAGCAGAGTGACTACAGTCAACAATAATTTACTGTATATTTTTAAATAACTAATAGTGGAATTGGAATGTTTCTAACACAAAGAAATGATAAATCCTTGAAGTGATGGATGCCCCAATTACTCTGATGTGATTAGTACGCACTGTATGCCTGTATCAAAACATCACATGTATCCTATAAATATACACAACTTTTTTTCTCAGTAGATTTTACTTCTTTTTTTATCTTTTTTTGTTGTTTGTTTGTTTGTTTGTTTGTTTGTTTTGGAGACAGAGTTTCACTCTTGTTGCCCAGGCTGGCATGCAATGGCGCAATCTCAGCTCACTGCAACCTCTACCTCCTGGGTTCAAGCGATTCTCCTGCCTCAACCTCCCAAGTAGCGGGGATTATAGGCACCACCATACTCAGCTAATTTTCGTATTTTTAGTAGAGATGGAGTTTTGCCATGTTGACCAAGCTGGTCTTGAACTCCTGACCTCAGGTGATCCACCTGCCTCGGCCTCCCAAAGTGCTGGGATTACAGGCATGAGCCACTGTGCCTGGCCTTATCTTTAAATTATTATTTTATTTATTTTATTTTGTTTTGTTTTATTTTATTTTATTTTATGTTCCAGGATACATGTACAGGATGCACAGGCTTGTTACATAGGAAAACGTGTGCCATGGATACACACCTATTTTTTTTTAATTAAGAGTTCAGGCTTTAAATGCTTAACCAGATCTAGGATTGAGTGTTCTGCCTTATCACCATTTCAACAAATCTTAAACTATTTGTCCTTTGAAGCCAAATTCACCAATCTTTTCTCCATATCCTCTTCTTCCCAGATCCCTGTGAGAAAGCATGAAACTGTCCTTTCCCTGAACTCCCACTTTTTTACTAAATAATTTGTTGTTTGTTTTTTGTGACTTCTGTACTAAAATGTCAGGCCCATGAGAATGGGACTCCACCGCCATCCCCATAGCACCCAGGATATTGCTTGCACATGCCAGGCTGATAGTAAATATTTGTGGAATTAAATGAATAAATGAATGAATGCATTTCCCTTTTAGCAACACTCTCAACAATTTACATATGCTACCAGCAAGTGGCAGTAGTCTCCTTTGGCCGTTCTAGCATTCAGCAAGCTGCTGCTCATTAGAGCCTAAAATCATTCTACAAGTAATGCAATTCCCAGTTTTAGATAGTTTGGCAGAGCTAAAAGTGCTGAAATCAGAATCTGGAAATTTGAGCTTTTAGTCCCAGATCTGCCACCGACTAGATATGTGACTTCCAAATCAGTCCTTTACTTTCTGGATCTTTTTCTGCATCTGCAAAATGAAGGATGGGATGATTTCCAGAGTTTGACATTCTGTGATTTTCATACCCTGTAAACTCAAGATAACGAGAGCTATGAGATTCTTGGCTTGTTGCCATTGTCATTTTTTATCTCTTGTAGGATGTACTTAAGATAAGGACATGGACAGAGGTATTTCCTTAGAAATTCTCTCTAAATGCTCTTTCCTTGTTTGGATGTAATGGAAGATCACCAGGGTGTAACCATCCCTCTCTGGCTAGTGTTAACTCTTATGAAGAAAACGGGTAGTGATTCTTAGAAGCGAAGGAAGAGGAGGATTAGGGGAGGAGGTTCAGTTCAAGAACCATGGGATCAGCCAATGTGGGAAGGCTGGGAATCCGCTGATTTGATTCCCAGAAGGACCTCTACTGTATCTGTTTCAAAACCTCTGCTTTGATTCTGCATGAATGTGTTTTTAAAATTATATTCTGGGGAAAATGAATAATTACTGTTTATAATTACTATGATAATTTAACTATTTAATGTTTTTAAACCACAGTTCTATCTTCATCAATAAAATACTGTCCCTAAAACACTATTGGAGAGTGGACAGCTCTCGTAACATAATGCTAAGTGAAATAAACCAGATTAAACTTCTATAGACAATATGATCCATTGTGTTTAATTGTAACGTATACACATAGAAAAGGAAAGAAGGCTCCCTATAAAGGATAGGAAGCAGGAAGCCAGACACTGGAGCAAAATGGCACACATTTTAGAGCCCAGGGTAACTTCAGGTAAGCATCAGGAGAGAGAAAGTCTTCCTGTGTAGGTCGGGTTTTAAAGGCAAGAAGGGACAAAGGGCTGCCACGTTATTTAGAAAAAAAAAAAAAAAAGATGCACATAACTGAGGTTTTATATTTGGTTAACAGATAAAATGGATATCACATTCAAAGTTTTGTTACTTAGAAAGATGTAAGAAAGGTAAATATTATTTTGATAAAGAGTTGAACTTGGTGTAGAAGTCTGATTCTAGCTACAAGAAAATATCTTCACTCTTTTCTTACTATCTCGGGGCAGAGAGTGCAAATTACTGGAACAAAGAGTAAATTTGGAATAAGGTCTCCTCCAAGAGGGAAACTAATAGGGAAATAAAAATGTTTTCTAGTTACAAGAAACAACTGACTTAACTTTACCTTAATCAATGATATCAATGCATCTTAAGTGTGCATGAGAGAGAGAAATTTTTCTGTGCATGTGCAGCACTGTCTAGGGGAAAGAAACAATCTCGTAATATAATGCTAAGTGAAATAAACCAGATTAAACTTCTATAGACAATATGATCCATTGTGTTTAATTGTAACGTATACACATAGAAAAATAAGTGGAAAAAACATACAAAATATGTTCACAGTGTTTATGATGGAATTTTACATAACAGGCAATTTTACTTTTCTTCCACATAATTTTCTTTATCTTTTGAATTCTCTGTGGAACTGATGGAATGTTTACAATGTAAAAAGTAACACTGATGTCAAGACCTATTATGTTAATAGTGAAAAAAGCAGGTATGGCTAAGGTTCTCTGGATCCTTGAAGCCCATCTTGCCACCCATACTCCAACAGATTCCCAAGGGTAGGATATAATCACAAAGATGCCCCAGGAGAGAGCCTACTTATTGCTGAATTGCTAAAGTATTAGGCTGGTGCAAAAGTGATCATGGTTTTTGCCATTAAAAGTAATGGCAAAATCACTTTTGCACCAACCTAATAGTTACTTACCCCTGGTAAACTGGCCCGCTGTGTGTGAGGTGAAAGGACTCTTTTTGCCTCTTGAGCTTAAATGAGCTTAGACGAGAAGTAAAGCCTAAGCAGGTACAAGACAGTTCTGCTTTTTTTCTCCTTGGCCCACCCTGGTTTCCTTTTTGAGTAAGGTCAAGGCAGCCTGCTTATAAAGAGGAGACCATCCTGGCCTGTCTTGTCATACCAGCCACATGAGATGCAGGGGCAGGGGAGAACACAGAACAGAGAGAACATGCACTGCACTGAAGAGATTAGCCCTAGTCCTGTTCTAACTAAAATCACTTGACTCTTCCCAGAGGAAGCTCTAACCCCTAGTAGGGGAGGAAACGGGAGAAGCCTGGCCTTCTCCTAAAGCAGGATTCCCAGACTTTGACGATGACCCCAGTACATACATACCACACACTCCCACACACACACTTGACGTAAAACTTTCACAAACAGTATGTTATCCTCGGGGCTGGCTTCCTAAGCGTGTGACCCTTTATAGTAGCACAGGGCCCCGTGCTCAGAAGAGCCCCATAGTTGGTTTAATGTTCTGCTACCACTGTCTAGGAATCTTTAATAATTTTATTTTTGAACTTGTGTGTTGTAAAGGAAGTCAAATGCAACAGTGGAGCATGCACGTGAGCGAAGTAGATGCGGAAAATCTGTGTTTCTTGTTCCCTCATTTACATATAGTGTTTGTGATTCCCCCGGAGAAAACAACTGCAGTGAACTGGCAATGCTTGCGAGTTCAGCAAGTTTCAAAAGGAGAAGAAGGTGTGTTCCCTCACAACTAAAGCGGTGTGGAGTAGGGTAGTGACAGACCAAAGAAGTCTGCTTACCTTTTGAACGAGATCTTATTTCACAGACAGAATTCAACGCAATGGAAGTCTAAGAAATATGAAAACTGGCCGGGCGCGGTGGCTCACCCCTGTAATTCCAACACTTTGGGAGGCCGAGGTGGGTGGATCACGAGGTCAGGAAATCAAGACCATCCTGGCTAACATGGTGAAACCTGTCTCTACTAAAAATACAAAAAATTAGCCAGGCGTGGTGGCCTGTAGTCCCAGCTACTCGGGAGGCTGAGGCAGGAGAATGGGGTGAACCCAGGAGGTGGAGCTTGCAGTGAGCTGTGATCGCGCCACTGCACTCCAGCCTGGGCGACAGAGCAAGATTCTGTCTCAAAAAAAAAAAAAAAAAAAAAAGAAGAGAAAAGAAAAAAGAAAAAGAAAAGAAAGAAAGAAATATGAAAACCAAGGAACCCTATTATATCGTATGGTGTTATTTTCCTGTATTAGTCAACCAGTTATACTGAAAATGATGACATAGAAAAAAAGGGAAAAGATACATCAACCCTTTCTCTTTCATCATGCCTTACTCACCAGTAAACCAAAGGCAGAGACTATTTTTAGTATGTGCATGTATCGGAAGTGAAATAAAAACACTTCAATTCATTTTGTGCAGCGTTTCCACTGTTCTGGTAAAAGCTACAAAATATAAATTGTGTAGTTTTGGTGATTCTGCATATAAGTCAAGTGCTTTTATATTTATGTCTTTAAACTGGCCTTGCCTAATAAAGATTAATGGTAAATTTTACGTTAATAATTTAAATTATTTTTTTAACTTAGGGTTGGAATAAATAGCAAATAAAAAACACTGTGGCAGCCAGGCGCGGTGGGTCTCGCTTGTAATCCCAGCACTTGGGGAGACCGAGGTGGGCAGATTCCTTGAGTTTTGAAGTTCAAGAACTGCCTGGGCACCATGGTGAAACATGTCTCTACAAAAATTTAAAAATTAGCTGGGCATGGTGTGCACCTGTAGTTCCAACTACTCAGAAGGCTGAGGTGGCAGGATCGCTGAAGGTCAGGAGTTTGAGGCTGCAGTGAGCCGTGATTGTCCCACTGCATTCCAGCTTGGGCGACAGATTGAGACCTTGTCTCAAAAAAAAAAAAAAAAAAAAAAAAAAGTCCAATATGGCCAGCCAGTCAAGACAGAGACTGCAGAAAAAAGAAAAGAGCTTTATATTTGAGTCCCTCTAGCAACAGTATTTTCTGTCTTTTAATCGAGAAACCCCATATTTCTATTTTGCAATGGGCCCAACAAATTATTTAGCTGGTCCTGCCTATAAGGTATGAGATCCATAATACTTTCTATTCTGGTCTTCTCCGTTTTTAAATGTTACTCATGGATACCAACACATAGAAATGATAAATACTTATGGTGATGGATACCCCAAATACCCTGGCTTGATCATTACACATTCTATGCCTGTGGCAAACACTCACATGTACCCTATAAATATGTAACACATTGTGTATCAGTAAAAGAAAAAGGCCAAGCGTGGTGGCTCACGCCTGTAGTCCCAGCACATTGGAAGGCCAAGGCAGGTGGATCTCTTGAGCCTGGGAGTTACAGACCAGCCTGGGCAACATGGTGAAATCCCATCTCTACAAAAAATACAAAAATTAACCAGGAGCACACCTATGGTCCCAGCTACTTGGAAGGCTGAGGTGGGAGGATTGCTTGAACCTGTGAAGTCAAGGCTGCAGTGAGCTGTGATCATGCCACTGAACTCTAGACTAGACAACAGACCAAGACCCTGTCTAAAAAAAAAAAAAAAAAAAAAAAAGAAATGAAAAAACTATAACACATGTAAATATGCGAAGAACACAAGAAATAATAATTAATGATGTCATAAAAATAATGCTATCTTTAGTAATCCATATTACTTTACAATGGTCTAGTCCATGAGTGTATGAAATAAAAGGAGTCATGTAAACTGGGTTAAAAAAAGTGTTGCTCATGATCCACTCAATTGATTTCATGACCCCTAATGGGTTGTGACAGGCAGTTGGCAGAACCCTGCCCTAGAGGTTAGAGTGCATGGTTAACATTTCCCCAAATATTTTCTCTTCAACTAAACCAAAGTGCTTAGCAGCCAGGTCTGGGGTCAATCAAAGGTGATTTCATTTCCCCTTGAGGGAGATAATCAGAGGTATCAGGAAAGTCCTACCAGCACCTTCGAAAGGCTGCTTGACTAATTATTGTCATGGCTGCTAGAACCAATGAGATGGCTAATTTGGTCCCTCAAGGCCTTATACAAATGTCTCTTTGATCTTACCTCAGACGTCTCTGTAACCCATCAAAGTAATACTTCAATTAAGTTTATCCCAAAGCTATCCCACGTACTGGGTCAGGAAGTCACCCCCTACTCAATTTCTCATCTAAAATTATGCGCAACTCAGTTATCCCAATAGGGTCACCAGACAGGATTATACAAGGTGCGCTAAATATTAACATCCCACAGAGGAAGCTGCATTTCTAACAAAATTAATACTGCAATGGTTCAGAGCATGAGCTTAGAAGTCAATTAGATCAGATACTAATCCTAGCTCTGTCCCTCTCTTGGGCATGTAACTTAACCTTTCTGTGTATTGTTTTACTCATCTGTAAAATGGGAATATTCATATCTATAGTGTTGCTGTAAGGATTAATGTTGCAAAGTGCCTAATAGCACTTAGTAAATAATAGCTGCTATTATTGCTGTTGTCTTTTCCAACAGAGATATTTAAGTAAAATTATCTAAAAAACATCTTCCTTATACAATTCTGTTTCTGTACTGTTCTGTCCAGCCAGAAGGGTCTTTCTTGAGTGCCTGGTTCAGTGATTCTCAACTGGAGGCGACTTTGCCCACTGGGTGATATTTGACAACGTCTAGAGATGTTTTGGTTGTCATGACACGGGGTGAAGGGTTCCACTAGCATCAAGTGGGAAGAGACCAGGGATGCTGTCAAACATCCTACAGTGCACAGCACCCCTTACCCCAGATACACACACAACAAAGAATTATACAGTCCAAAATGTCAAAAGAGCCAAGGCTGAGAAACCCTGCCTTGGTTGAAGCCTGGACCAGCATCTATTAGAAAGTACATAGCTCCTTCACCACCTCCAAAATTGCTTTTTTTTTCTCTGATTTGAACAGTTAGATTTCAGATTTTGTGATAATTCAGTCAGACCTGGCCTAAATTTGTCATCATGAAATTTTTAGGCAAATAATTAATAAACAAGATGTGTGTGTGTGTGTGTGTGTGTGTGTGTGCCTATGTGTGTATATTAGTATAGTGGTGAGGGGTGATGGTGAGAAGTACTTCCTTGAAAGAATTAAGCAATTTTAAGTACTCCAGGAATAAATTACAAATGAATTTTATCCATCCATACAATGGAAATCCTACAGGAATCTCTATTAATCTACCTTTTAACCTACTTTAAATTACTGAGTGATTACATGAAATGAAACTGGTAGAAAATTCAACACCTCCAAAATTATATTACTCCAACCCCATGACTCCTATCTTCCAAAGTTCCCAGAGCTATCAGACTATATGGCATGACCAGGGCAAATTTTGATCCATTCATACTACAGAATACAATGCAGTCATAAAAGGAATGAGATAGAACATTAGCATAATAGCTAATATTAATTCAGCATTTACATGCTTTACATTCAGGATCTCATTTGGTTCTTATAGCATTATAAGGTAGATTCTATTATGATCACCACCACCTCCCACACAGTTTTACAGATAAGGAAACTGGAGGTGGAAGAGGTACGGTGACACGCAAGTAATTGAGGTTACTTTCTTGAAACTTGAGAGTTTTTTTTTTGTTAACCAAAGATAAATAATTGCAGTATGGTGTAAGTCAATTGGGAGAAACAGATTCAACTGGCTTATTATACTTTTAAAGGCCTGTATTTCTTCACTTGTGATTTACTTGCTTTAAGATCTTATTTTAAGTAGAGAGAAACTCTTCTTATTGAATTTCTCATTATTTTGATTTTTTATATATTCACTGGGGAACCATCAGTACAGGCACCATGGAATGTAACTGGGATATTAAATCCAAGCTGAACATTTGAATACTTATCCTCATACTATAATGCAGTGCTTCTCAAAGTGTGGTCTGTGGACCCATACAATTCCTTGAGACAGTCTTAGGGGGTCCACAAGGTCAAAACTAATATAATATCAAAATATTATTCGTTTTTTTCACTATGTTGAAGTTTGCACAGATAGTGCAAAAGCAATGGTGAGTAAAACTGCCAGCCTCTTAGAATGAATCAAGGCAGTGGAACTAAACCACTAACTTGTAGTGGCTTTTGTAGTCTTCAAGAACACATTTTATTGTAGTCTTCAATACCACATACTCAGAGAAAAAAAAAAGCAGTTTCATTTAAGAATGCCTTTGGAGAAAGAGGAAAAATTATCATTTTTATTAAATCTTTTATATTGCAAAGTAACGAAATGAGAAGTATGCATAAAGTAGTTCCATTTTGCACTGAAGTATAGTGGTTGTTTCACTTGTCCAGTTGTTTGAGTTGAAAGATAAATGTAAAACATTCATTGATATGACTTCACATTCCACGTTACAACTAAACTTTAAGAGGAACTACCAAGCCAAATTAGTTTACTGGTGAATTCTACTACTCATTTAAATATAAATAATAGTAAAACTACATAAACTCTTCCAAAAAATTGGAGACAATAGAATACCTCTCAACTCATTCTTTGAGGCCTACATTTATCTGACACCAAAGCTATAAAAAGAAATTACAAGAAAAGAAAAGGTCTGTGGTTACAAACTAATATCCTTTATAAACTTCGACGTAAAAATTCTTCTCAAAATCTCAGAAAACCAAATTCAACAAGATATATTTAAAAAGTGAATACATTGATATCAAGTGTGGTTTATGCCAGGGAGGCAAAGTTGGTTTAACATTCGGAAATTAATTCAGTTCACCATATTAATGGATTAAAAAATTAAAAACATATTATTTTCTCAATAAACTTAAGGAAATACTACATTTAATCCCAATTAAAAACAAACCTCTCAGCAAACTAGGAATAAAAAGGAACTTTCCGAACATAAAGGGTACTTACACAAAAACCTACATATACCATTATATTTAATTAGGAAAAATTACAGTTTTTCCTCTTAAGATCAAGAACAAAGCAAGGATGTGTGCTCTTACCACTTCTATCCAACAATGTACTGGACATTCAAACCAGTGCACTAAGGCAAGAAAAGAAAAAGCATCCAGATCAGAAAGGAAGAAATTAAACTATCTTTCTTTTCAGAAGAAATGATAGAGAAAATCCAGTGTAACCTACAAAGAAGCTACTAAAACTAAGAAGTGACTTTAACTTAGTTGCAGGATATAAGATTATTATACAATGTTTTTCTATACTTGGAATGAACAATCAGAAATTGAAATTTAAAGTACTCTTTATAGTAGCATCAAAAGTATGAAACACTTAGGGATAAATTTGTCAAAAAAAAAAAAAAAAACCGCAAAAGCTGTACACCAAAAACTACAAAACATTGCTGAGATTAATTTTAAAAGACTTAATTAAAGAGAGGAAGAGTGTTCACTACTTGGAATAATCAATACTGTTAAGATGTCAGTCTTCCCCAAATTGATCTGCATATTCAATGCAACTCTAGACAAAATCTTAACATGCATTTTTGTAGAAATTAACAAGCTTGTTCTAAAATTTATATGGAAATGCAAAGGACTCAAAGTAACCAAAAAATTTTGAAAAGAAAAACAAAGCTGGAAGAACTATACTACAGACCGGCCTGCCCCTACATCATCCTGGAGCCTGAGGACAGGCATGCCCCACCTCTGTCACCACCAGTGCTTTTGCATGTCATCTGGGGTCTGGGGATCACCTGGCCCCACTCACCACAGCTGGCACTTGCATACATGATTGAGATTCCTGTGGGCACACCTGCACCACCTGCCACTCTAGGCAGCTCCCTATACTAAGCTCAAGGCCCACAAACGCCAAGGGGCTCTCCCATGGCTAGGATTGCAGGAATTTATGGTGGTAATGTGTACCCCTGAGGATATCTTCCTTACCTTTTACCCACAATAGGGAATTTTTCCTGGTTCTGAGCCTATCTTGGTTGAGCCAGCTGTTTTGCCTCCCTCTCTTTCTCAGATGGTCCCTTTCCCTTCCCTGTGGAATTCCAGTGTTCTCTCTTAGAAGCTCTATTTAACACGTGGTTATCTACTGCTGTTTTAGTTTTTCTTTGCGGAGGAGGCGATTGCCAGGTGCCTCTAGTCAGCTATCTTGAAGCCCCCAGTTCAATTTCTTAAAGGGCAGAATATTTTAACAGACACTTTACCAAAGAATATATATGGATAACAAATAAATACATAAAAATTCCTCAATGTCATTACTCATTAACTAAAATCATCATTAACTTTAAATTAAAATAATGAATACTACAACACATTCCTTAGAATGGCTAAAATTTTAAAAATGTATCATTCTAAATGTTGGTGAGGATTTGGGGCAACTGGAACTCTTATACACTGTTGGTGGGAATTTAAAATGGCATAACTACTTTGGAAAACAGTTTTACAGTTTCTTAAAAACTTAAACATATACCTACCATATGACCTAATCATTCACTCCTAAGTATTTACTCAAGAGAAATGAAAACATATGTCCATATAAAGACTTGTCCATGAAGTCTTTATTTATTTGCAACTTTCTTTGTAATATTTCCAAACTGGAAACCACCCAAATGTCCATCAACAGGTGATTGGATAAATAAGTTGTTGTATGTTCTTAAAATTGAATACTACTTGGCAATAGAAAAGAATTAACTATTAATATAGGCAACAGCATAGATGAATCTCAAAATAATTATGCTGAGTGAAAGAAGACAAACGAAAGAGTTTATCTATTGATTCATTTTGTACAAAATTCAAGGAAGTGCAAATGAATCTATAGTTACAGAAAGTGTATCAGTGGTTTCCTGGATGAGTTGAGGAGCTGAGAGGGTCAGAACGGAGTCATAAGGGTTATAAAGGGTCATAAAGGGTCATAAGGATAAAGGGTCGTAAAGTTATAAAGGGTCATAAGGAAACTTTGGCAAATGCTGGATATATTCATTATCTTGATTGTGGCAATGGAAGGCCGAGGCGGGTGGATCAGGAAGTCAGGAGTTCAAGACCAGCCACGCGCGGTGGCTCATGCCTATAATTCCAGCACTTTGGGAGGCCGAGGTGGGTGGATCATTTGAGGGCAGGAGTTCGAGACCAGCCTGGCCAACATGGTGAAACCCCCGTCTCTACTAAAAATACAGAAATTAGCCGAGTGTGGTGGCAGGCGCCTGTAATTCCAGCTACTCGGGAGGCTGAGGCAGGAGAATTGCTTGAACCTGGGCGGCAGAGGTTGCAGTGAGCCGAGATCATGCCACTGCACTCCAGCTTGGGCGACAGAGTGAGACTCCGTTAAAAAAAAACAAAAAACAAAAAACAAAACCACAAATTCTTTTGATATACCTCCTTTCAAGAGACATAGTCTACTTCTCCCGCTGAGTACAGGCTGGTATCAGTGACTCACTTCTAATTAATAAAATATGACAGAATTTACACTATGTCACATCCAAGATTAAGTTCTAAAGAGCACTGCAGCATACTGAGTGCATTCTGTGTTGGATCACTTATTCTGGAATCCAGCTGTCACATATGAGAACACTCAAACAGTGCAATGGAGAAGCCCATGTGACAAAAAACTGAGACCTACTCCCAATAGGCAGCAAAAAAACTAAGGCTTTCTGCTCATAGCCGTGCAAGAGAGCCATCTTTAAAGCAAATCCTCCATCCTCAGTCATGCCTTTGGATGCACCCCCAGCTGTGGTTGTGACTGAAACTTCATGAGACCATGAACCCAAACCACTCACACAATTAAGCCATCGCTGGATTACTGACCCACAGAAACTGTGATATAATAAATGTTTATTGTTTTAAGTCAGTAACTTTGGAGTACTTTGTTACACAGCCACTATATATATATATATATATATTTGCATGCATGTATTGCATATATATGCATATATATCAAAACATCAAATTATACTCTTTAAATATATGTATTAGTAGTTTATTATATGTCCATCATACTTCAATAAAATTGTAACAAGGAAAAGAAACTACCATTTGTTGAGTTTTGGTGCATATCAACAAAGAATATCCACAATTATCTTCAAAAGTTATGAAGTATTCCTCTTTGTTCCAACTCTGTATCTATGTGAGTCCTGATTCTCTTTCACACACTGCAACCAAAACAACATTTGGCAACTGATTGAACACGGAAGCAGATATGAGAATCCAGCTGTTTTTTTTATTATTCTAGATATTGAAGAAATTTGCAAAAAAATGTAAAACAATGCCACTTTTCTCATTAACTTTTTTGTTTTGCATAATGTAGGGTTTTAACACTTATTTTACCAGTTTTGAGAAATACCTAAATTCAATATGAAATTAAAATTACAAATGGGACACAGCCCTCATCACTTACCTGAATTACCATCATATCTAAGAATCATCATTCCGAAAGAAAACATATTATGCATTTTCTAGTAATAATCTAACTGACTTTTATCATCTGTTTTCTAGAGATGGACACAAATAGAGCAAGACTATGAGGACTTCCAGAAAATGTGTTGTTAACTAGAATTGGTTTGGGATAAAAAGAGAATTCCCATAGAAAATGTTAAAATTTTTTAAAGAAGGGAATTGATGAATAAAAGGGGAAATATGTAAGAATGGGTGGAAATTTGAAGTAGACAATGATAGGATATGGCTAAAAAGTGAATTCAGCCTGGGCATGGTGGCTCACACCTGTAATTCCACCACTTTGGGAGGCCGAGGCGAGTCAATCACCTGAGGTCAGGAGTTCAAGACCAGCCTGGCCAACATGGAAAAAACCCGTCTTTACTAAAAATAAAAAAACTTAGCTGGGCATGGTGGCACCTGCCTGTAATCCCAACTACTCAGGAAGCTGAGGCAGGAGAATCACATGAACCCGAGAGGTGGAGGTTGCAGTGACCCGAGATCATGCCACTGCACTCCAGCTTAGGCGACAGAGTGAGAATCCGCCTCAAAAAAAAAAAAAAAAAAAGAAAAAGAAAAAGAAAAAAAAGTGAATTGAAACTGTATCCTAGTCTACTAATGAAACAATTCAAACTGGAAGTTAACCGATGGGAAACCATTCAAATGTCCATTAACAGAAAGACTGATAAACAAATTATGATTATTCATACAATGGAATGTTGTTTAGCAATAAAAAGAAATACACTCCTGTTATATACAGTTTTGAATGAATCTCAACATTATGGTGAGTTTAAAAGGCCAGACACAAAAAATGTATAAAATATGATTCCATTTATGTAAAGTTCAAGAACAGGCAAAAATAACCAATGGTTATTTAGAACAGGGATGTCTATTAAGGGATTGTTAGGAAGAAGACATAAGGGGACTTTCTGGAGTTGTTTGGATAATAGTAACATGGATGTATACATTTTTTAAAGACCATAAAACTGTACACTTAAGATCTGTGCCTTTAAATGAATTAAATTGTACCTCAAAAAAGTAAGTTAACAAACCAATGTATAGATAGATCATGCTTTGAAAGAATCCGTGTGTCACTGATTTAACCTAAGATACTTGTTTCTTTTCAATTGAAATGATTGAAGTGAGACTGTCACCAGCTGTGGTGAAAAAGACACATTTCTCCAGCAAAAATCCATCCACTACTGAATCTGTCCACTACTCCCCACCTCCACTACTCCACTCAAGCACACTAGGAGCCTCCCGTGTGGACTCCTTGCTTACAATCCTGCCCTGCTACAGTCTTCTCTCTAAACAGCAGCAATACCAATCAGAGCATATCATTCCCATACGTACACCTTCCAAAGGTGTCCCTTCACATTTAGGAAGAGATCCAAGCTCCTTCCTGTCCTACAAAGTCCTACATGAACGAGTCCTGCCCTTCTCACCAGCTACTCTGCCACTTATTACTGTGTTGTAGCTACTCTGCCCATCTTTCAGTTCAAAAGCACCAAGCTCTTTCCTGACTCTAGACACTCACCCATCCTGTTTCTTCTGCCCAGAAAGCTCTTCCCTGACCCTCTTCAACTGACTAACTGTCCCACATTCTGCAAATCTGCTGAAATGTTATTTCTTCAGAGAGGCCATCCCCGATTCTCCAGTCTGTTCGGTTCTCCTGTTATTCATTCTTATAGTACACTGTATTCTTCTCTTTTGCAGAACATATCCTCATTTATAGTTATATATGCATTAGTGTGTTCATTTGTTTATTGTAGGTGTTCCCTACTAGAATGCTGTTTCTCCAGAGTCTAGCACTTATTCACCAATAAATATTTGATGAATGAATGAATGAATGCACTCATCCTACTAACTAGCTTGAAAGGGTTTTATTTGGGATAATTATGAAGGCTGGCCTAATGAGTAAGAAAAGGGAACATTAGTGGAGAATGTTATTTCTACTGGACAGAGCAGAAAGAAGAGCAATAGTGCAACAGTGAAGGGCATCTGTTGTTTTAATGAGTGCCCCAGGCAATTTTGAGGCAGATGATTTCCAAATGTAACTCATTCTTTTTGATTCATGCCACACATACTTGATTAGCACTGTGTGTTGGTGAGACAGCGGGGAACAAGGTAATTCCTGCCTTCATGGAGTTCACATTTTAGTGGAGGGCAACAGAAAATAAACAAAATAAGCTAAGTGCCACATAATATAATGTCCGGACTGTAGTGATAATCCAGGGCTCAATCTGTAGCAGTAGCTCTACCTACTCCATCTCCACCTCCACACTTAAAGGCCTAGCAAGTACCAAGATGTATCATTCCAGCCTGATCACTTTGCTTCTCTCTGCCTTCTTGCTATTTTAGAGTGAATTCTGATCATGTTACTACCCTTTCTACTTTCACCGCAGTTCCCAACCAAAGCTGTACAATAGAATTGTTTGAGGAGGTTTAAAGAGTACTGATACGCTGGGCTGCCCTCCCCCAGAGATTCTGATTTAGTTGCTCTGGCGTGTGGTGTGGTCTGGGCATGCAAATGTTTTAAAGTTCACAAGGTGATTCTTATGTGTAGCCAAGGTTGAGATGCTGTATAAGAAAGAATACTGCAAGATACAATAAGACTTGGACATGTGTAACTTTTAACAAGACCTTACTCTCAGCTGAAAGCTTCAACCTTAGCCAGAGGCTCTCACTGTGTGATCCTCTGATTGCCTGAATCTGCTGGGGAGCTTGTTAAATGCAGACTTCTGGATTCTACACATGGAAGTTTTGATTCTTTACATCTGGGATGAGGCCCATGATTCTGCATTGAAACAAGCATCCTCCATGGCTCTGAGGCACACTACAGCCTCAGAACCTTGGGTCCTAGAAATTGGCCACTCCCACTAACTGGGGATACAAAGCCCTGTTCCAGATGATGTGGTGAGGTACGTAAAGAAAAAGTAAATCAAGGATCTCACAGCCTAGTAGGGGAGAGAAAAGCTGTGCATGAATAACTGAAAGTCATGGTACAGTAAAGAGGGTGCCATGGCAGAGGTATTTAGGTAGAAAATACGAAATTTCTGATATTTAAACATTATTTTAAGGATTGGTAAAACTTTAATAGGTGGAAATTGGGTTAGAAAGGGTCAGGCCTGTACCACCATTCTCATTTCCTAGTCTGGAGCACTCCATCTTAATATTACCATGTTTTATTATTGTGTGTGTTTGTTCATTTGCTTGTTTGTTTTGTTTTTGAGATGGGGTCTCATCTGTTGCCCAGGCTAGAGTGCAGTGGTATGATCTTGGCTCACTGCAACCTCTGCCTCCCAGGTTCAAGCAATTCTGCTGCCTCGGCCTCCTGAGTAGTTGGGATTACAGGCCACCACGGGATTATGGGATTATGTGCCACCACGCCTGGCTAATTTTGGTATTTTTTTCTTCTTTAGTAGAAACAAGGTTTCACCATGTTGGCCAGGCTGGTCTCAAACTTCTGGCCTCCAGTAATCCACCCACCTTGGTCTCCCAAAGTTCTGAGATTACAGGCGTGAGTCACCATGCCTGGCTGATAGTGCCAGGTTTTAGTGTGATCATTTTTATTTCTCTGGCATGAATGCCCAGTGATGGCACTTATCATGGGTCATATAATTAGTATCTGTTTCATTTTAAATAAATTTCCAAACTGTTCTTCAGGGGCTATACCATTTTACATTCCCACCAGCAATGTATGAATGATCTAGTTTCTCTACATCTTCACCAGCATTTGGTGGTGTTTTACTACTTTCTTTTAATTTTAGCCATTCTGAAAAGTGTACTGTAATGATATTTCATTATTGTTTTAATTTCATTTTCCTACTGACTAATGATGTTGAATAATGCTACGGCTTGCATGTGTCCCCTATAGTTCATGTGTTGAAAAGTTCATCCTCAATGCAACAGTATTGAGAGGTGGGAGCTTTAAGAAGTGATGAGGCCCATGCTAGCTCTGCCCTCATGAATGGATTAATGCAGTTATCATGAAAGTAGATTAGTTATTATGGGAGTGGATTCATGATAAAAGGATGAGTTTGGGTCCCCTTCCCTCCTCTCTCTCACAAATATGCTTTCTTGCCCTTCCACCTTCCACCATGGGATGATGCAGCAACAAAGCCCTCACAAAACACAGGGTCCTCAAACTTTGACTTCCAAGACTCCAGAAATGTACCCGAGAAATTTGTATAATCATTATGTATCAATTAAAAATAAATAAAATCAAAAGAAATAAATATCTGCTCTTTATAAACCGCCCAATCTCAGCTAATCTGCTATAACAGCACAAAACAGACCAAGACAAATAGCTTTTTATTGGCTTATTTTCCATTTGCATATTGCCTCCAGTGAAATGTCTGCTCATTTTGTTTTCTCATTTTCTAACTGAATTATTTGCTTTGCTACTGTTGAGTTTTAAAAATGCTTTATATATTCTAGACACTTAGTACTGTGTTAGATATGTGATTTGCAAATATTTTCTTCCAGTCTGTAGCTAGTTTTTTCATCTTTTTCACAGGTTCTTCCACAAAGCAGAAGTTTTTCAATTTGACGAGGTCCAATTTATCAATTTTTTTCTTTTATGAATCATGTTTTTGGGGTCATGAGTTAATTTATGCATATGCTATAAGATTTAGATCAACATTAATGTTTTCCCTATGGATATCTAATTACACTATTGCCATTTGTTGAAAAAACTATCATTCCTCCATTGAATTGTTTTTGCATCTTTGTAAAACAAATCATTAGTTCTTTCCCCGTTAAGTATGATGTTAGCTGAACAACATACAGCTAACGTGAAAGGTTGTTTTTTTTTTTTTTTCATTTTCTGAAGTTACCCTCTCTTCCTATTTTTGAGGGTTTTTTTAAAAAAAAATCATGAAAAGATGTTGGATTTAGTAAAAAAATTTTTTTTTGCATTGATTAATAGAATCATGTTGTTTTTCTCCTTTAGCCCGTTAATATGGTTGGTTACATTGATTGATTTTTAAACACCGAACCAGCCTTGCATCTCTGGAATATACTCCATTTGGTTATGGTGTAGAATTGTTACATAGTGCTGAATTCTATTTGCTAATTTTAAAAATATTTTTGCATCTAAGTTATAAGGGATACTGGTTTATAGTTACGTGAATTTTTTTTTGTTTTTGCACTTTGTCTGGCTTTGGTATCAGGGTAAAATTGCCCTCATAAACAGAGTTGAAAAAGCATTCCCCTCCCCTTTTCTGGAAGATATGTGGATAATTAGTGTGAATGGTTCATTAAACACTTGGTAAAATTCTCCAGTGAGACCACTGGACCAGGAGATGTATTTTTAAGGAGATTTAAAATTACAAATTCAATCTCCTTCATAATTATAGTACTATTCAAATTCTCTATCTTACATTTAGTAAGTTTTGGCAGTTTGTGCTTTTCAAAGAATTGATACATTTTATCTAAGTTCTCAAATATATGCATGTACAGTTGTTTATAGTATTCTTTTATGTTCTTTTAATGGCTGTAGAGTCAGTAGTGATACCTTGTTTCATTCCTGGTTTTAGTAATTTGTGTCACCTCTTTTTTTTTTTTTTTTTTTCTTTTTCAGTATTGCTAGAGATCTGTTAATTTTATATGCCTTTTCAAAGAAGCAAGTTTTTTTTTCATTGATCTTCTGTACTTTTTTTCTATTTTCAATTTCATTGATTTCTGCTCTTTGCTTTTTCTATCCTTCTCCTTGCTGGCTTTGTTTTGCCCTTCTTTTTCTAGATCCTTAAGGTGGAAGCTTAGATTATCGATTTGATCCTTTTTTCTAATGTAAGTATTTAGTACAATACATTTTCTCTTTAACTCTACTTCAGTGGGGTGCCATAAATTATAGTATGTTGTATTTTCATTTTAACTTAGTTCAATGCATTTTTTATTTCCCTGAGACTTCTGCTTTGATTCATGGATTATTTGGAAATGTGTTCTATAGTTTCCAAACGTTTGGACATTTTCCTGTTATCTTTCTCTTACTAATTTCTAGTTAGATCTCATTGTACCAGGGAATAAACTCTGAGCACTTTTAATTGTTTTAAATTTGTTGAGGTTTGTTTCATGGCCCAGAGTATAGTATATCTTGGTAGTATGTTCCATGGGTGCTTGAAAAGAACGTGCATTCTGCTGTTGTTGGATAGAGTATTCTATAAATGTTGATAAGATCCTTTTGGTTGACGGTGTTGTTGGGCTGTTTTGTGTCTTTGCTGATGTTCTGCATGGTCATTCTATCACTTGTTGACAGGGGTGTTGAAGTCTCAACTACAACTGTGGACCTGTTTTTCCTTTCAGTTCTATCAGTTTTCGGTTCACAAATTTTTCAGCTCTGCAGTTCAATACATACACATTTAGGATTCTTAGTGGATTGGCTCTTTTATCATTATATAATGGTCCTCTCTGTTCCTGCCTTTCTGTAGATTATTTGAACATTGTTTTAGAATTCAATTTTGATTTTTCTACATTAGTTCTTAGTTTATCTCTTTGTACAACTTTTAAGTGGTTGTTCTAGGTATTACATTATATATACATAACTTATCACAGTCTACTAATGTCATTATTTTACCAGCCTGGGGAAATAACAGAAACTTGATCTCTCTTTGTATTCCTTTACCTTCCCTCATTTATAATATAATTGTCTTGAATAGTCCCCTTGCCTATATTGACAATGAGTTCAGGGTAGTGTTATTGTTTTTGTTTCAACCATCAACAATAATTCAGAAAATTCAAGAGGAGACCAAAAATCTATAGTATTCACTTTTATTTTTATTCATTATTTTAATCTTTCTTTCTTCCTGATAATCTGAGACTCTTTTAGTTATTATTTCCTGTCTGTTTATAGACGTTCATGAACCACTTTTCCTCACTGGCATCATATTCCCTTAATCTTCATGTGAAGATTCATGTCTTGAATTCACCTTCATTCTTGGAGGATATTTTTGCTTGATATACAATTTTGGATTGATAGTTCTTTTCTTTCAGCACTTAGGTCACTTTTTTCTGTCCTCTATGGTTTCTAATAAGAAAATCATAATTATTTGAATTGTCTTCCCCATCTGTAAAATGCCATTTCTCCCTTCATGATTTCAAACTTTCCCTTTTCTATTTAGTTTTCAGAATTTCTAGGGTGATTTGTCTAGGCCTGGATATCTTTTGGTTTATCCCATTTGGGTTAGCTCAAATTCTTGATTTTGTATGTTTATTTCTTTTGTCAAATTTTGGAAATTTTACCCATTATTTTTTGAATACTTTTTTCAGCTCTTCGTTTGAGACTCAGGGGGAGTTGACATGAATGCTAGATCTTTTGTTACAGTCTCACATGTCTCTGAGGTTGTGTTCAATTTTCCCTATCTATGTGCTCTCTGTTATACAAATTGGGAAGGTTTTATTGCTCTATTTTCAACTTCAATGATTTATTTCCTCTGTCTTGTCCATTCTGTTGTTAGGCCACCCATTAAATATTTTAGATTAATTTTTGTATTTCTCAACTCTAAAATTTCAATTTTGTTTCCTCTTTACATCTTTTTTTCTGATATTTTCTATTATTTTAATTTTTAGTTTAGGTTCAGGGGTACATGTGCAGGCCTGTTATATAGGTAAATTGCATATCACAGGAGTTTGGTGTACAGATTATTTTGTCACCCAGGTAATAAGCATAGCACCCAATAGGTAGTTTTTTGATCCTCTCCCTCCTACCACCCTCCACTCTCATGTAGGCCACAGTGTCTGTTGTTTTCTTCTTTGTGTTCATATGTTCTCAATGTTTAGCCCCCACTTATAAATAAGAACATACCTTATTTGGTTTTCTGTTCCTGTGGTAGTTGGCTTAAGATAATAGCCTCTATCTCCATCCTTGTTGCTATGAAGGACATGGTCTTCTTCTTTTTTATGGCTGCATAGTATTCCATGTTGTAAGTATGTATGTATGTATTTTAGAGACAGGATCTTGCTCTGTTACCCAGGCTGGAGTGCAGCGATGTGATCATGGCTCACTGCAGCCTTGAACTCCTGGGCTCAGGAAATCCTCCTGCTTCAGCCTCCCAAGTATCTTGGACAACAGGCTTACAACATCACAACCAGCTAATTTTTCAATAAAAATTTTTGTAGAGACAGAGTCTTGCTATATTGCCCAGGCTGGTCTTGAACTCCTGGGCTCAAGCGATTCTCCCACCTTAGCCTCCCAAAGTGCTGGGATTACAGGCATGAGTCACTATGCCTGGCCCTTCTAGAAGTATTTTTATAATAACCCCTTTAAAATGTTTTTTGGCTAATTCTAACATCTCTGTCATCAATAGTAGTTGGCATCTACTGATTGTCTTTCTTCATTGTTAGAGACCTTCCTGGTTCTTTGTGTAACAAGTGAGTTTTTATTGAATCTTGGACATTCTTATATTATGTCAGAGACTTTGGCTCTTACTTAAACCTTTGGTTTTAGCTGGTTTCCTATGACACTGTTTTAGCAGGGAAAGGGGAGACACTGCCTTCTTACTGAAAGATGGAAGAAATCCAGGCTTACCAGTTGGCCTCCATTGATACCTGTGGGGGGCAGTGGGGCCATTACTGCTGTGAAACGTTGGTAGTTCTGGGTTCTCATATGGTCTCCTTTATACCCAACTGTCTGGGTGGGGTTAGAATGCCTTAGTACAGCTCTTCATCTGGAGTCACTGACACAGGGCAGGTATAGGAGTGTGCAGTGGATTATTTTCCACTGGGTAGTGACGAAGTCCTGACTCTCCACTAGGCCTCCTCTGCCACCATCCTAGAAGGTGCACTGGAGCACCTTGTTACAGCCTGTTAAGGATGGAAGTCTAGACACCCCACTAGGAATTTATTTGCTTGTGTTCATTGATGCCACAGTATTTTCTATGGGGTTTGGTTGGAGTAGAGCAATTATTACCCAAAAGTTTCCACTCTTGCTAGATTGCCCCTTTCCTTGTCCTCTAGCTAAAGAGACCAGGCTTTCCTTGGGGCTTTTTTGCCTACATCTTTTGGCACTTGGGGTTGCCAGTTTCCCTAGTACTCAGTCTGGGATATATGAAGCAAAAAGGAAACTTACCACCAAGGTCCCTACCTTATTTGCCACCTTCTCTCCACTTTTCAGTGTCTTATGTTTGTTTTATTTATTTATTTTTTGAGACAGGGTCTCACTCTGTCACTCAGGCTGGAGTGCATTGGCATGATCATGGCTCACTGCAGTCTCAACCTCTGAGACCCAAGCGACCCTCCCACCTCAGTCTCCCACATACCTAGGACTACAGACATGTGCCACCACAACCAGCTATTTTTTTTTTTTTTAGAGATGGGATCTCACTGTGTTGCCCAGGCTGGTCTCAAACTCCTGGACTCAAGTTATCCTCTCACCTTGGCCTCCGAAAGTGCTGGGATTACAGGGGTGAGCCACTGTGCCTGGCTTGTTCTATTTTTTTAAAGTCCAAAGTTTTTAGCTGTACTTAGTGGGAAGAGTAGTGGTGGTGGGGGGAGGAATATCTACTCTATCTTTCTGTAAATGGAAGTCTCCAAATTTATTTTGAAATTCAGAATTTGGGGGATTTTAAGATGTTAATGTGATGCACAATGGTTCTCAAATGAGTGTGCATCAGAATTTCCTGGAGGGCTTGTTTAAACAGATTTCTGGGCTCATGTCCCAGATATTCTGATTGAGTAAATGTGGGTGGGGGTTGGGAATTTGTATTTCTAACAAATCCTATCCAATACTGCTGTTTAAGGATCACATTTTAAGACTACTGCCTTAAGATATTTAGCTCAATGATTCTCAACTTTGACTACTTATTAGAATCATTTAGTGAGCTTACTTTTTTTTTAAAAAAAGAATGTCCAAGCACTACCTATTCCCTATCCCCCAGATATTTTGATTCTGTTGGTGTGGAGTGAGACCTGGGAATTCTGTAGTTTTAAAAGTTTCCCAGACATGAATGTTCATAGCAGAGTTATTTATAATAGCTAAAATGTGGAAATAACCTAAATATCCATCAATTAATGAATAGATAATAAAAATGTGTTATATTTATACAATGGGATATTTAACCATAAAAAGAAATGAAATATTATACATGCTACAACATGGATGAACCTTGACAACATATGTAAAGTGAAAGGAGTCAATCATGAAAGGTCACATAGTATGTGATTCCATTGACATGAAATGTCTAGAATAGGCAAATCCACAGAGCCCAAACTTAGACTTGTGGTTGTCAGGGTTGGTAGTGTTGTATGTGTTGAGGGGGGTGCTATGGTTTGAATGTCTTCTCTAAAACTCATGTTGAAACTTAACCTCAAAGTGGCAGTATTGAGAAATGGGGCCTTTCAGAGGCGATTGGATCATGAGGGCCCTCCTGACATGCATAGATTAATACAATAATGGATTAAATGGTTAATGGATTAATGGGTTATCATGGGAGTGAGACTAGTGGCTTACTCTATCTATCTATCTATCTATCTATCTATCTATCTATCTATCTATCTNAGTGGCTTACTCTATCTATCTATCTATCTATCTATCTATCTATCTATCTATCTATCTATCATCTATCTATTTATTTACTTGTAGACACAGGATCTCACTCTGTCACCCAGGCTGGAATGCAGTGATGGGATCAGAGCTCACTGTAGCCACCAATTCCTGGACTCAAGTAATCCTTCCACTTCAGCCTTCCAAGTAGCCAGGACTACAGGTGCATGTCACCATGCCTGGATCAGTTTTTATGTTTTGTAGTGATGGGGTCTCACTATGTTGCCCAGGCTGATCTCAAACTCCTGGCCTCAAGTGATCATCCCACCTCAGTCTCCCAAAGTGTTTGGATTACAGGTGTGAGACACTATGCTCAGCCAAGACTTTATAAGAAAAGGAAGAGAGACTCGAGCTAGCATGCTCAGTCACCTTGCCATGTTGGGACTCTAGAAAGTGCCCACCAGCAAGAAGGCTCTCACCAGATGCAGTCCCTCAACCTTGGACTTCTCAGCCTCCGTAACTGCAAGAAATGAATTCCTTTTTAAAATAAATTGCCTAGTTTCAGGCATTCTGTTATAAGCAACAGAAAACTGACTAAGACGAGGGAAATAGAAAGTGACTGCTAGTGGCCATGGAGTGGTTTCCTTTTGGAGGTGAAGAAATGTCCTGGACTTAGAGTTGTGATGGTTATATGACCTTGTGAACATACTAGACACCATTGAATTGTATTGTTTAACAAGATGAATTTTATGGTATGTGAATTTTGTTGTGATTTAAAAAAAAATCCCTCTCGGGTGATATCCAATATATTCCAGAAACTGAAACAACGTTATGCCTCACAAGAAGTTGCAAATGATGACAGGAATGATTGAGACTTTTTAAAGTCCAGGTAAAGGATTTGTAATTATTTCTTTAAGTTAATGTTTTTTAAACTTTTCTGAGCATAAGAATCACCTGAGAACTTGCTAAAAATATAGCGTTCCAGACCCCTCCAGTGAGGATTTAGATCTCGGATTGTGATCAGATTTAGGTTAAGAGTGATACCTGTAATGTGTGTGTGTGTGTGTGTGTGTGTGTGTGTGTTTAACAATGCCTAGAGTGAATTTCAATAGATTTAGGGCTACATGTGGTTTTTGGTTACATGAATGACTTGTACAGTGGTGAGGTCTGAAATTTTAGCGCACCTGTCACCTGAGTAGTGTACACTGTACCCAATATGTAGTTTTTATCCCTCATCCCCCTTTTACCCTCCCTGCTTCTGAGTCACCAATGTCCATTATACCACTCTGTATGCCTTTGTGTACTCATAACTTAGCTCCCACTTGTATTTTGGCTTTTCATTCCTGAGTTACTTCGCTTAGAATAATGGCCTCCAATTCCATCCAAGTTGCTACAAAAGACATTATTTCATTATTTTTATGGCTGAGTAGTATTCCATAAATACACAATATATACCGTATTTCATTTATCCACTCATTGGTTGATGGGCACTTAAGTTGGTTCCACATGTTTGCAATTGTGAATTGTGCTGAGATAAATATGTGTGCAGGTATCTTTTTCATATAATGACTTCTTTTCCTTTAGATAGGTACCCAGTAGTGGGATTGCCAGATTAAATGCATGGTAGATCTACTTTCAGTCTTTGAGAAATCTCCATTCTATTTCCTGGAGTGATTTTGATGTTCAAGCAAATTTGGGTAACAGCCTTAAGTGATGAGAAGCCAATGAAAGCTTTTTCTCTTTTAATTGAAAATTGTTATTTTCTCAAATATCTCATTGTTTTGGTAGTTTATTAGACTAGAGTTAATTTATCCAGAATTTTAATTTACCACACATGTTTGTCAAGGAGCAATTAAGTGTATTTCTATTGTGTTAAACATTGGGAAATGGTCTGTTTATTTGTAAAGTCCATTCGATTTTAAGTCTAATTATGTATCTGTAATTAGTTCCCACAGTTAACAGATGTGAATTTGTGTCAACTGCAGATTTTTAACTGCTTTCTCATCATTTCTCCCATGTTGTTCCTTCGTCATTTTATCTATGTGTAGCACATTTCTAACATTTACATCATTTATCCAATGTTTTGCAAAATGGAAAATCTCCCTTCTGACAGCTTTTTAAAAAATTCAAACAACAAAGAAAAAAATTAAAGTTATTCACAGACTCTTGCACTTCCCAGAAATAACTTCTGTTAACACTGTGGTATATATACTTCCAGATATTTTATGCATATATACAAAAATGGAATCATACTATACCTTCTGTCTTTTTTAGTTAATATGTTGAACATCTTTTTGTGTCAATGCTTTAAATATTTACCTTGTCTACCTTAATGATTGCATAGTATTATGTTGTATGTATACAACTGTCCCTTGGTGTCTCCCCACCACAGGGGACTGGTTCCAGGACCCCCTCAGGTAACAAAGTTGGAGGATGCTCAAGTCCCTTATATAAAATGGCAGTATTTGCATATCATCTACGCTCATCCTCCCATATACTTTAAAGATGATTTAAATAATCTAGAGATGTCTAGATTATTTACAATAATGAAAACAATGTAAATGCTATATAAATAATTGCTATACTGTATTGTTTTAAAATTTGCATTATTTTTATTATTGTATTCTTATTTTAAAAATATTTTCCATTTGTGGTTGGTTGAATCAGTGGATGTGGAATCTATGGAAATGGATAGCCAATTGTATATTAAAACTTATGTAACCAGTATCCTTTTGAAAGACTTAAATGATGGTACAATACTATACCACTTCTTGGATGAATGAAGTAGATCTGCATGTGCTGCCATAAAAAGACATCCAGGAAGTAGTATTAGGTTAAAAGAAACCCCTAAACTGAATTGCAGAACAGTATGTGAGCTATGGTCCTATTATTGTAAAAATGTTTGTGACATGTATGTATATAGGCATATACCTACATACCTAGAATACACACATACTCACACCTAGAAGAATGCCTGGAATGCAACATATCAAATGTTAACAGTAATTACCTCTGACAAGTGAGACATCTATTTTTTTGGGTACACATCTATATTATCGCAAATCTGAATTTGTTACAATGAACAAGCAAAGTATGTTTTCTGTAGCTATATATATATATATATTCAGAATATATATGTTTAGAATATATAAATTTGGAATAGATTTATGAAATTCCATGTGGAAGTTGTGTTTTTGTGAAAGTTGACAGTTTTAGAGCAGGAGTATGTAAACAATTAGAGCTGAGCCTTAGTTTAATCTGGAGAAAGGCATGTACCAAGGACAAGGATAGATGGCAGAGACACTATAGAAAGGAAAAACCATAGGACCTGACAACTAATTCTATGTAAGTGCAGAGATAAGGGCGAGTTAAAAAAAGCTCAGTCACTGAAAGAACTTTGGAGATAGCATTAACCTGAGTAGGGAAGCCAGAGGAGCTGATTTTAAAGGGGAAATCATGACTTCAGAGCCTAGAAAGACGTATTAGTTGCCTACTGTTACAAAATACCCTCAAACTTAGTGGCTTAAAACACTAATAATCATCTATTATTTATATGGCTTCTGTAGATCAGGAATTCAGACTTAGGCTCAGCAAGGAAAAGTTGTTTCTGTCTCACGATGTCTGTGTCCTCAGCTGGAGGATCCAAAAGCTGAGAGCTGGAAATCATCTGATGGTTCTTTCACTCACATTGTCTCACAATTGATGTCAGGCTGGTGACTGGTGTCAGCTGGGGGCCTAGCTGGGACTGTCAGCCAGAACATCAACATGGAGCCTCTTCATGTGGTCTGGCTCCCTCACAACATGGTGGTTGGGTTCCAAAGGAGAGCATCCTGACAGAGAGAGAGAGAGATCCAGGTGGAAGCCATATTTCCTTTTAGAAGCTTGCCTTGGACATCACGCAGCATTGCCACTGCTGTACACCATTGACCAGTGTGGTTATAAGCCCCCTTCCCCATATTTAAGAGTGGGAAACACAGACCCCACCTCCCAGTGGGAAGAGTGTTAGTCACATTACATTGTAAGGGCATGCGGGGTGGGATAAATGTATAGGTATGGCTATCTTTTAAAAAGGAATCTGTCGCACTGCATTGTACTTTAAGGTGAATTCGACTATTCACGGCTTAATGAATTATCACTTTGAGAAAGATGGGCATTTGGCTAAGGAACCCAGGATCCCCCAATGCCTTAACCTAAATGAACAACTCACTAAAGGTGGGGAAGCTACACTGTTAAAGGACCATGATTTGAGGAAGGGTGCTTTAATCTTTAAAAGGCCCAATATAAAAATTAAAAAGACTCAAAAAGTCTTTAATATGGCATACAAAGTCCTCTATGATCTGGCTTTTTGTCTAATTCTTGGATTTCATCTTCCAACTATTCCTTAACTCACACCTTAAGTACAAGGTATGCCAAATGTCTAGAAGTTCTTTGAACATACTATTTGAGGTCAGGTTCTCTAGAAGCAGGGGTTCAGGTCCTCGTAATTTACTACAGGAGAGTTTCCGGAAGAAGGGGGTGAGGGAAGCAGGATAGGGCAGGGGAGGAACCTAAGCAAGAATGTGAACTCACTTGGAGAGAGGGTTTGGCTGCTTCCCCAAATCTGGGAATCACGAATGACACCACAAAGATGATCCCATCTTTGTTAGGCAGTCATTGGGTGCAGGTTGTGGGGGATGGCGGGGGGGATGTGACTTGGTGCCAAAGAGGCTCCCATTCTTGAGGACAACTTTTAAAGTTGTCCTCAAGAAGGGGAGGGGGCAGCCGACATTCACAGCAGCTGTGGGATGGGTGCAGTGGCCAATAAAGAGCACCTGAGCAGACCACTAGCTGGGGCTACACACACATTAATCTGTTTCAAGGCTTCAGACCCTGGCTCCTACTAGTCCCTTTATTTTGGGAGACAACTGCTTCTATTTTTCTTTTCATTTTTTTTGAGACCAAGTCTCGCTCTGTCACCCAGGCTGGAAGCCAGTGGCATGATCTCAACTCACTGCAGCCTCTGCCTCCCAGGTTCAAGTGATTCTCCTGCCTCCACACCCGGCTAATTTTTGTATTTTTCGTACAGACAAGGTTTCGCCATGTTGACCAGGCTGGTCTTGAACTCCTGACCTCAAGTGATCTGCCCACCTCGGCCTCTCAAAGTGTTGGGATTACAGGCGTGAGCCACCACACCCGGCCTCAACTGCCTCTTTTTCATCATGAATTCTTCCTTTCAGGACAAGTTCAGATACCACCTCCTCCAGGAGTCTTTCCCTGATGACTGGCTAAGTCCTACCCTTCTGTGCTCACATAGAACCTTGTGCATTTCTCTCTCTCTCTCTCCTCTCTCTCTCTCTCTCTCTCTCTCTCAGAGCATTTCCCACACTCTATTGAAAATATTTGTTTCTATTCTGGCCTTCCCCAGTGGAATAGAAGCTCATCAAGGCAGAAGCCATGTCCTGTTTATCTTTTCACCCTAGGCATTTAGCAAAGTGTCAAGTAGAGCAGGTCTAAGTAAATATCTGATGACCTGAACACTAAGTAAGTGATTTCTGTGGCTGTACAAGGCCAGCCAGCTCTGCTATCAATAGTTCTTCGTTCTCCATTTGGTAGAAGGGAAACAGGCAAAACTGGGAAAATTAAGTCATTTATGACAAATAAGCTAGGTATAGGGGTTCTTACTACACCTAAGTAAAAATATGATCCTACTATTGTTACATTTTAAAGGACATATTTACAAAAAAGGGAACAACAGACAGTGGGGCCTACTTGAAGGTGGAGGGTGGGAGGAGGGAGACGAGCAGAAAAAATAACCATTGGATCCTAGGCTTAGTTCAACAAATTCCCGTGACATGAGTTTGCTATATAATAAATCTTCACATGTGCTCCCAAACCTAAAATAAAAGTTAAAATAAAATAAAGGACATGTTCAAACATAGTTTAAATGTTGTCATTTAGAAAACATAGCCTTAAGGAGAAGAGGGAAGAATGATGAAACTTATGCTTTAGCAAGAAAATGTTTCTTTTTTGTTAGTGGAAATGTCTTGGTATAGAAGCTGTTTAAGGATTTTTCACAATACTAATCCTCCCCAGAAGTTAAAAGGGAAACTAAAGGCATGTAAGTACTATGGACTAAATAAGTTGCAAAGAACCCAGCCAGGAGAAAAGCAGTGAGGGGATGAATTTAAGTGATATAGAAGGTAGAAATTCAATAGTACTTGCTGGTCTGGTGGATGTGGAGGAGGAGAGAGAGAGAAGCATTTAGGTTTCTGGAGGCAAGAGAGGCTGAGGCTGGCTGTGGCAAGGTCCTCCCCACCTGAATGCTTAGAATTCACTCTCTGTGCACTGCGTACATCCCTGGTGTTCCATACACAGAATAATGACCCTCTTGCCTGTGAGTTCCACAGGGGGCATGGGCAGTGGCTTCAGGGTGGTGAGGTATGAGGAGAACACCACAGAAAATGTGAAGGGGAAAGACCAAGATTCCAGGGCCTCAGCCCAGAGGCTCCAACACCCTGACTTGTGAGAGGAAGTTACCCAAGTGGCAAGACTCGCTGGGGAGCTTTGTGCGGGCTGCCCTGGGTCAACTTTCATCACCAGCTATTTTTATTTTTAGCCTACACCACCTCTCAGAGTAACCAAGTCTATAAATGTCCATATAACTTGCTGTGCCTGAGCCCTGGGCAGAAGGGAGCACTAAGTTTGTGCTACGCATTTGGCTGCCCTTGATCAACAGATGTCTGGATCTCACCTCAGCTCTCTGGGAACCCCAACACTGCCACCACTCCTCACCCCTCACCAGCCCTTCTCCCATCAGGTTTCAGAAAGAGGATTTCCTGAGCATGGGTAGAACAACTGTCCATAGGCAGATCACAGCAAAATCAGGTCCCATACAGTCCTACAAGATGGGTTATCCAAGGCCAGTCTTTTGTGCGCTGAGGGAGGGCAGTCTTCATGCCTGGATGACTCACTCTCTCTGGCCCCTCTGCATCCTGCTGCACTGCAGGGCAGTGCCCAGGTTTCCTGTGCTTCTCTGCCAGTGAGCTGGTTCCATGCTGGGCTTCTTCTAATGTGTGTCTGGGCTCTTAGACACCCAGCACATACCTTCTCGTTCTGGTATTGTTCCTGCAGAGAGGAGAAAAAGAGCTTGAGCTCAGAGGTCAGGCAGCTGACCAGCGGAGGAACGCCAGTTTCCTCACGTTCACCTGGGAAAAATAGTAGGCCCTACCTCACAAGATTGGTGCCTTGAGATAAGATGTGCAAAGTGCCAAGGCCTTTACCTTATACATAGTTAGTGCTTTAAAAAAGCAGCACTCACAACTGTAGTGTATTCCCCCAAAATCTGTTTGGGAAGCTTCTCCCCTCTTCGAGGCTTATTTTTATACTTTGCTCAGTCAGCTTGCTTCCTAGTAATTTTTACATGGGTGGCCCACAGACAAGTCAAACTCACCTTGCCCTCTGCACAAAGATTAACTTTTTACCTGACTTTATTTCTTCCATGGTAGTTATCACCATCTGACATACTAGATATTTACTTGTTTATTTATTATAAATGTGCCAAGACAGGGAATCTTGGCCTATGTATCTAGATCTTGGAACAATGCCTGGCACTGCTTACAAAATATTTGTTGAATAACTTCCACCTGCCCCAAAATGCATCTCTTCCTTTGTCTTCTGTCTCAGTGAGTAGCCCCACAATTTCCCTATTGCCCAAGCCAGAATGCTGATCACCCTTGAATCCTCCCTTTTCCTACACCCCATGTTCAGTCAATGGCTAGGACCTGACTACCCTACCGTTTAAATGTACCTGGCACCCATACACTTCTCTCCACCCTTTTGTCACCACTACAATTCAGCCCACCTAAATTATAGAAATAGACTCCTCGCTTGTCTTCTGGATTCCATTTTTGTCCTCATCTAACCCATTCTCTGTGCTGAAGATAGAAGAATATCACCGAAACCTGATCTGCTGAGAATCATTCAATGGTTCCTCGTTGTCTCCACGATAAAATTCAACTCCTTACAGGGCCGACTAGGCCCTGCATGATCTGGCTCCTGCTAACCTCTTCAAACTCATTTCTATCCATTTCTCCCCTCTTCCTATTCCCCCACTCCAGCTCCTTTGCATTACAGTCATACAGAACTTCCTTTTTTTTCCAAGGGGTCTCTGTCAGTCTCTCTCACCATCTCATCCACGTTCCCCATTTCCTGCCTGGGACACTCTTCCTCCTTCGGTGTGTTATTCCTCACCCCCCACCAGCCTCCTTCACCAGGATAATTCCTAAGCAAAGTCAGATCCTATAAGAAACCTTCTCTGTATGCCCCCCTGACATCTCCACCCCCTCTAGAATATACTTTCCTTCTTGGTGCTTCCATAACACCCTGTATTTCCTCTCTTATAGCACTCAATGTAATATCACATCTATTATTTTGACTATTTTCCCCACTAGAATGTAAGCTCTACAAGGGCCAGAACTATATCTATTCTTGCTTTTATTTAACACAAATAGAGCTTACTCTGTGCTTAGCATGTCTCTAAGCTCTTCATGGGCTGGGCACGGTGGCTCACACTTGTAATCCCAACATTTGGGAGGCTGAAGTGGGAGGAATGGTTGAGCCCAGGAGTTTGAGACCAGCCTGGGCAACATAGCAAGACCATGTCTCTAAAAAAAAAAAAAAAAAAAAAAAAAAGAATAAGTATTCATTCATTTAATCATCATTACAATCCAAAGAAATATTATTATTATTACCGTTATACAGATGATGAAGCTGAGGCAGAAAGAGGTTAAGTAAACTTGTCCCAGGTCACATAGCTGGTAAATGGCAGAGCTGGAATTTGAACCCCCAAATCCAAGCTCTTAACCACTACAATATGCTGTTTCCCTTTTTCCCACATGCATACTCATTGCCCGTCATATAGAAGGTCCACCCAAGCAGTATTTGAATAAAAGAAAGAAAGAATGACTAAGTGAATAAAGATTGTGGAAATAACAGTCCTTTGTGGAGACAGTGAGAGGAAAATAGGTAGCCATGGAGTGAGACAAAGATTAACAGTCAGTGAAGGTGAAAACAAATGGTCCAAGGTGTAGGAAGACCCCAGGTGAAATTGCAGGAGATGAAAAACAAGGTAGTTGGGAGACGGAGCTCACGAAGTCATGTAACAAGTAGCTCTGCAATCAACAAAGGAAATACAGAACACACCATTGGACTTGGCCAGAAGTAGGCCACTGGGGACCTCTGAGCCGTTTCCATGGAGTGCAGGGAAAATAACCAGATTGCATGGGCTTGAGGAGACAGAGGGTGCTGGAGAAACCAGACAGGGAGATTTTACTCCCCTCTAAACCAAGAAAGGTGGGCTTTGGGAGGGGGTAGTCACTAGGGCCGGGCCTGGTGGCTTATGTCTATAATCCCAGCACTTTGGGAGGCTGAGTTGGGACGATCGGTTGCATCCAGGAGTTCAAGAGCAGTCTGGGCGACATAGTGAGACCCCATCTCTATAAAAAAAATTAAATATTAGCCAGGCATCGTGGCAAGCACCTGTAGTCCCAACTACTCAGGAGGCTGAGGTGGAAGGATCACTTGAGCCAGGGAGGTTGAGGCTCTAGTAAGTTGTGGGCACACCACTGTACTCCAGCCTGGGTGACAGAGTGTGACCCTGTCTCAAAAATAAAAATAAAAATAAAAAGATAGTGATTAGGGACTGCTTAAAGACAAGAGGTGACAAATCTTGGGAGAGTGAAAAATCAAACTGACTCTCACCAAAACAAAGCATCAGCTGTATGGTGGCGGATCACACCACAACATAAAATGTAAACATGGGGCAAAGTCTGTGAACATTTGTGTGAAGGGAATGAAGACCAGGAGAGCAGTATATGAGGAGCAAGGACTTGAAGAGGAAAGAGGAAACTCTTTTCAAGAGCTCACAATTTCAAAAAAGTGAGAAAATCGAAAAGAAGACAGGATGGTTAATGCAGGTCATACAGCCTGAAATTTGGGAGCAGTTGGAAGAGGATTTGACTGAAGGAGACAAACAGTGAGCAGTGGCCCCAGAAAGAGCCATTTCATAAGGAAGCATGAGTAGAACAAAAGGGAAGTTGCCAGGGTTCTGGGTAAGCAGTGAGGACTGTCAGTTCAATGCCTTGGCCTGAAGGGGCCTTCTGGAGCCCAAATCCAAATGGCCCTGGATCCTCAGGGACAGGGGAGCTGGGTCTACTACCCTGCTTCCATGAGAGATGGCAGGCAGGAGGCAACATGGGAGGGCTGGGTAACCCTAGGAAAGGAGCTATAGGATAATACCCCAAGCCCATGGAAATATGATGAAAGAATGAAAACCACAGCACATTTGACAATTTCTTTCAATAACCATGTATGGAGCAAGTACTTTGCGCCAGGCATTGGTTATAGGCTCTAGCTGCTCTCAAGGAGTTTACATTCTAGTACAAGAAACAAACCCAAGGCAGAAAGAACCTACAACACGAAGAGGCTGATGTTCTGTAGTAGAGAAAGATGTAGAAACGGCTTTGTATGGGCTAGTGTTGATGTATGCCAAAGAAACACAGTGGAGAAGTCTACACACTTTCCAGCATAATACAGAGCTTACTTTCCTCCAGGAAGTGATGAAGAGAAGGTTCTTGGTGATAGCTTGGGGTCTGGTTTAATCTGAATAAGCCCATAAATCCATTACATGGTTATTTTTTTGTATATTGCCGTTTTTGTAGTTTATACTGAGACACAAATATTTTTCAATTCTATGTTTACATCATTTCAATTCCATTTGCATTTATGCCAGAAAGAATCAATAACATGTCTTGTTAGAAAAAAATAAATACGTTAAAAGGCATTCATCTGCATGGGGAGAATATCTTGTCCCTAAAAGGTCACTCTGTGGGACCATGCATATGCTCGACCACAGGAGCATTGTGTGACTGAGAGTATTTGTGCTTCACTAATGCTGGTAACTTATTTTTGAAAATTGTCTCAGTAATATTCACATTGGAATAACTTTTACAATACTTTTAATGTAATTTTTAACATAGCCCCTTTTCTGATTATAAAAGTAAGGCACACTCATTGAAAAGTTGGGAGGAAAGTATAAAGGAGATTTTTAATGTCATCTTAAAATACCATTTGTAAACTGGGGTATATCATGGCTCAGCAGTCCTTATTCTCCTCTCTCATACACACATACATATATAGATATTCACAAAATAAAATATAAACTCCTTATGGGAAATCTTATGATTCTTCAACCAAAGGGTAGTCTAAGCAACAAATCAACCCAAAGCATTTATTTGGTGGGCTGAAAGTTTGTATAGTATTACTCAAAATTGACTTTAACAGGCTGGGCACAATGGCTCACACCCAGCAATTTGGGAGGCCGAGGTGGGTGGATCACTTGAAGTCAGGAGTTTGAGACCAGCCTGGCCGACATGGTGAAACTTCATCTCTACTCAAAATACAAAACTTAGCTGAGCGTGGTAGCACATGCCTCTAGTACCAGCTACTCAGGAGGCTGAGGCAGGAGAATCGCTTTAAGCTGGGAGGCAGAGGTTGCAGTGAGCCGAGATCACGCCACTGTACTGCAGTCTGGGCGACAGAGCACGACTCAATCTCACAAAAACTGTGAACTAGGCAAAGTTTCTTTCCAGGAAATAATCACATCCCCATCTTAATAATCCCATCCCTATCTAATGTTAGGCAGAATTCTTAGGTGACCCCATGATCTCCAACCCTTGGTGTTACATCTGTATAATATTCTTCCCTTGAGTGTGGGTGGGACCTGTGGCTTGCTTCTAGTCAATAGAATATGGCAAAAGTAATGGAGGTCACTCTCGAGATTATCTATATTATATAAGGCTCCATCTTGGAGTGACAGATTTCTCTGCTGGCCTTGAAGTAGCAGCTATGTTGTGAACAGCCAATGGAGAAAGCCATATGGCACAGACCTGCAACAGAAGGTGGACCTGAAGGTAGTCTCTGGTCACCAGCATACAGCCCCAAGGAAATGAATTCTGCCAGAAATCTGATGGAGCCTGGAAGCCAATTCTTTCCCAGTTGAACCTCCAGGCTGACACTTTGCAGACTTATGAGACTAAGTAGAGAACCCAGGTAAACTCAGACCCCTGACTCATGGAAACTGTGAGATAGTAAATGCTTGTGTTGTTTGAAGCCACCAAATTTGTGATAATTTGTTACACAGCGGTAGAAAACTAACACACTGCCCCCAACAGTCCTATATTTTTTGTACCCTAGCCCATGTAGGCATTGCCCTTCTACATTAACATTTGTATTGGAATGGAAATGGTGGCTTCTAGTATCTTTTTCATACTTATTTCTTCATTAATTCCCTACATTCCACCAGAATGGCCTGAAATGCACCATACATAGTACTATCTTTGGCTGAATTTTTGTTCATACCATTCCTTCCAACCAGATTCCCTCTCTTCCACCTTTGTGCCTTGTTCATGAAATCCTCTGAATTTGTAGACCACTGGACGATTGTTTCCATAGCACTTTTTAATTTGCATCCTTGTTTGTCCCTGATTCATATACTGCCATATGACTTATTTTAAAATCGTATTTCTCTGAGAATGTATTGAATGTATATATATAACATATAAAAATATATAATACACCGAATATATATATATATAATGTGTACATAGAATATATAAAAGACTTTTTATTTTTTTTTGAGACGGAATCTCATTCTGTCACCCAGGCTGGAGTACAGTGTCGTGATCTCAGTTCACTGCAACCTCCGTCTCCTGCGTTCAAGTGATTCTCCTGCCTCAGCCTCCCAAGTAGCTGGGACTATAGGCGCCTGCTACCATGGCCGGCTAATTTTTGTATTTTTAGTAGAGACGGGAGTTTCACCATGTTGGCCAGGCTGGTCTCAAACTCCTGCGCTCAAATGATCCACTCACCTTGGCCTCCCAAAGTGCTGGATTACAGGCATAAGCCACCGCGCCCGATCAAAAGATATAAAATATTATATATGTGTATGTCATCATCTCTCCTCAATGAAACTGCAAACTCATTGGAGCCCTGGATTCCACATTGTGCATAGTAATTGCCAGGAATACACAAGTCCAAATTTTAAAACTGTGTCATATGAAGTAGTCAATCAAGTGTGTTTGGCTCTTCACAGAGCCAGACCTGAGAGTATCCGACATTGTTACCCTAACCTCAGGGATCTGCATTTTCCTTTACTGAAATGAATATAATGCCATCTGCCATAATTAATTCAAAGATTAAACAAGGCTACCGTGGGTGCCTGGCTCTTCATAGGTGCTCAATAAATGTGAGTTGAGAGCCCTCCCCTGTGGTCCCAGCTACTTGGGAGGCTGAGATGGGAGGATCGCTTGAGCCCAGGAGCCGGACGGTGCAGACTGCTATGATGGGGCCACTGCACTCCATCCTGGGCGATCAAGCGAGATCTTCTTTATTTATTTATATAAATAAATAAATAAATGTGTGAGTTGAATCACAATCTAGGTTTGCAAACCTCCTTGTGTAAAGGCTGCGCAGAGAGAACAGTGGTGGAATTATCACAGGCAGGCCAATGTTTCAAAGAGCTTAGTGAAACTGAAGAAGCTTGTGCATACAAAAGGCCAGTTTAGGTAACTGTGTTTAAGCTTTAGTTTCCTTTTCCACATAGATATATGTGGAATGCAAGGCCAGCAACCGACTCACAAATACTGATCAAGACGGGGGAGGGATCTAAAGGAATGTGAGTACGTCCTGCCAGGAAAGAAGTTTGCTGCTTCTGAAATATTTTCGTCTTCGCCACTGGCAGGATTGATCGATTGCAGTTAGCAAAGCGTTTTCTGTGCAGACTGTCCAAGCATCTGCTTCTGTACTTCTGTACAACTGTTGCTCAAATTCACTCTTCCTTTCGAATCACCATCTTTGAAGAGCGACAGAAAAATCCATCTAAATCACCCGAACTAATCATTTGAACTGCTTCCAAGTCCTTTAAAGGAGAATCCTAGCGAGGGTCCTTAACACTTCCCCTTACCCTCTGCCTGGGTTCAAACTTCAACTCCCAGGGTTCGCCCAAGTCCCTCCCCCAGTCCTGTCATCTAATGAATATGCAAATACCACATAATTGGCAGCCAATGGCTTGGGTTCTGGTCACATGGTGCCGATGGTAGGTGAGCAGACAGAAGTTGTCAGTGAACAGAGACGGCGCTCAGTCTGGGGCGAGCGCTCTAGTGAGCGCGGACGGATGCTTAGGCAGTAGTCCTGGCAGCGGCAGTAGTGGTGGCAGCAGAAGAGAGGAAGGGGGAGGGCCCCGAGGGCTACACACGCTCACACTTTCAAGTTCCCTTGGAGGGAGAGGAGGTGGGGCTGCAGAAAGAGGAGGCCAGGAGCGGTCCCATCCGTCCCGTCCCGTCTACCCCTCTTTCTCTTGCTCCTTGCCCCCCGGCTCTGCGAGAGTTGAGGGTTCGGGTGGCCGTACGCGGCAGTGAGGGCAAGAGGGCCAGGATAGTGGGGAGCGGAGGCAGGAGTGCGGGAGAAGATGCCCATCCTGCTGTTCCTCATAGACACGTCCGCCTCTATGAACCAGCGCACTGACCTGGGCACCTCCTATTTGGACATTGCCAAAGGCGCTGTGGAGTTATTCTTGAAGGTAAAGGGAGGGGAGGGGAGAGATGGGGAGAGCTCCCGAGGGATTTCGGGGTGTGGATTGAGGTGCTTCTGTAACGTTTGTATCGCCCTCCCCCCTATTTTCCTACGCGACCCCCTCCGTCATCCCTCGCCCCGCAGCTGCGCGCCCGGGACCCGGCCAGCCGCGGAGACAGGTACATGCTGGTCACCTACGACGAACCCCCGTACTGCATCAAGGTAAAGGGGCTACGGGTGGGGGGACAGGCGGGAAGCGGGAGCAAGTCGGCGGGGGCTGCTTATCCCCCTGCCCCCGCCCGAGGCGGTCCTGCGTCGCCCGGCGGGGCGGGCGGCGGGGGGGCGCAGAGGGCGGGCGGAGTGGTGCCGTCGGCGGCTTCGGAGTAGCTGTCGCACCTGGGGTCGGGGAGAGGGGACCAGGGAGGAGCAGCCCCAGGGAGAAATCGCAGGAGGGCCGAGCTCGTGGCGCGACAACCGCAGCTGCCTCGGAACATGGCGGACATTTTGCTTTTGTATGAGCCTGCGAGAGGGAGACTGAGGGCGCTGCTGAGATGGAAAGGAGGGAGGGGAGGGAGGAGCGGGGAAGGAGGGCCAGAAACCCGGAGGGAGGCTGCGAGGCGGTCCCGCCCCTTCGAGGCGCACCGCGCGAGGGTGCGGCCGCGGCCGGGGGGCCGGGCGGAGCCTGCGACTCCGCCCCGAGGTCCTGCGGGCTGGGCGCGCGGGCTTTCCCGGAGCGTGGGCTCCTCCTCCGGCCCCTCCTTCCTCCCCCGGTCTTCCTCCCCACTCCTTGGGCTCTTCGCCGCTTCTCCTCCTTCTCCCCCCCTTCCTCCCGCTCCCCTCCCCTTCCTGCTGAGAGCGTGGCAGAGCCAGCCGCCGGCCTTCAAAGACCAGACAACCGCCTTTGCACTCGTTGGCCTCTCACCACCCCCGCCCAATCGGAAATCTGTCCGCGATGCCAGCCTCCCCACCCCCAGACCCGGAGAAAGTCATTGCGTTTCTCCTCCGGAACTGGCCAGGTTCAGCCCCGCTCTCAGTTACCTTAGCTACTGTTACTGTTTCATTGGAAATTCCAGCGAAGCAACGACACGGAGGGGGACGTGCCGAGTGCGAACCCACAGGGGAGAGCTTTTTAGGGACCCGCTCTACCTATTTACATCATAAATTAGGTTTGTGCCAGCCACGTAGGAATTAATCCAGGGACAAGAAAGAAAGGAAGGGGAGGACTCAAATGTGAGCATTTGTAATAGTCAAGTTCGATGATTTGATTCTGACCTACAGGAGAAAAGTGGGGAGGACGGCCTCTGGGGAGTAATTTATGTTCCTATGGTGAGGAGATAAAGAACTGCTGCTTTGCCTGCAGTGGCCAGATAAAATGGAATTTAAACTGTTAAACCAACCTGCATAGGAGTCCTGCTTGCATATTGAAAATTTAAAAATACTACCACAATCCTTGACGTTTTTTGTTAGGCTTTTTCTTTTTTCCTCAGAATAATCGTTAATAGTGGTAGGGAGACGCAGTCTGGATGTGTTGTGATCCGTTTCTGTAGAATGAGGTGTTTTAATGAATGGAACCTACCAAGCTGAATAGTTGGCCAAAGAGTGTTCCTTCAAGCATAGGGAAACCAAAGAGAAACTAATTTTGTAACTCGTAGCTTCGGTTAACAGTTTAATTAGTAGGTTCCCCTTAAAACTATTCTTTTTTTCGATACTTTGTTTTCAGTTTGTGATTCTATCCATTTAGAAAAGTGGAACAAGTAGACATCTTTCAAAATGCCTTAAGCTTTTTTAAAATGTCTGTTTTCCCAAAAGGATGTGATCATTTTTTTCCACATAGAAAAGGAGATGTTTATACATCCTAGGTCTGAATATCTACACCCTTTGACTACTAATGTAGATAAGAACCGACCATTTGTAGTGTGACCATTTGAAGACATGCTCCTTAATTGGAAGTAGTAAAAAAGATAAACCACAAAGCAGTGTGCCTTCTTTTCCTTAAAGGAACAACTTATTGGCCGGGTGCGGTGGCTCACGCCTGTAATCCTAGCACTTTGGGAGGTCGAGATGGGCGGATTGCCTGAGCTCAGGAGTTTGAGACCAGCCTGGGCAACATGGTAAAACCCCGTCTTTACTAAAATACCAAAAAAAAAAAAAAAAAAAAAAATCTGCCGGGTGTGGTGGTGGGCGCCTGTAATCCCAGCTACGCTGGAGACTGAGGCATGAGAATTGCTTGAACCCGGGAGGTGGAGGTTGCAGTGAGCCGAGACCATGCCACTGCACTCCAGCCCGGGCAACAAAGTGAAACTCTGTCGTCAAAAAAAAAAAAAAAAAAAAAAGGAACAACTTATTTATCATTTTTCCATATGCCAAGAAGGATTGTTTAAAGATAGTTTTCCATCTATAAAACTTAACAAAACAGTAGTTACAGAAACTTGGGAAAGGAAATAAACCTCATTCTTAATAACCATCATTACATCTTTTAACCTAGCATTGTGATTACAGTGCACATATTACTTTGTATTCTGCTTTTTCCACGATTTTTATCCCATGAATTATTCCAGGTCGCCACATAGCCTTCATACTTAAAATTTTTAATGGCTGTGTAATTCATTCATGCTATTTTAAAGGCTCCAGATAATCCTATAGAACAGACAGGAAAAGTTGGATTTTGTTTTTAGTGGAAATTTCATCAGATAGTTCTTTTTATCCTGCCATTTTTTTCCTAAAGGAAAAAGCACGTTTCCAAGTTGAGTTTGATTTTTTTTTTCGTTATGTAGGTCAGATATATGGGAAGATACTTTTTGTAATATGTTTAATTATTAATCGTTGGTTATCTTCTTCTTAGTCTATCTTTCCAAAGTTTTTCATTTTAGGTGATAACTACATGTTCTAGGAAAGGTTAATGATCTTAACGATGTTCTTGTCATTTTGCCCTCTATACCTGAATTAATAATATGCCATATTTTGGTAGCATTTTCTTTTTCTGAGTCTCTTTTCAATCACTCTCTTGCCAGCCTGCCTCCAACCCTCCTCTCAGCATGTGGTAACTATTTGTTCTTTGCTTTTAGGACTAACCAGCTTGGAAGGTCTGAAATTTTAGAACATCTGGTGATTTTTTTTTCTTAAAATTTAGTCTAGTCTCACTTGCTAATAGCTGGGAGCCATAAATGTCTGTTTTCTGTCACACTGATTATCAAATAGGTCTTTCTTTGATTGTCAGCGGGCACCTTAGTTCCTACTTAAAAACTTCACTCTCATAAGGTCTTTTCAGCAAAGTGATGTTGGCTAGGATTTTATTGGTAGCTTATTCTTTTGCAGAATATGAGTGTATTTTTTAAAATTTCTCTAAGGTTTGAGGACCATTGTTTCTCTTTTTTCACAGTAACTGCTTATTTCTTAGGTCTTGGTTGTATCCAAGTCTAAACACTGTAAAATGAACTTTGTTTTCTACTCGAAGGTTTGTTTCTATTGGTGTTATAACAGACATGAGTTGTGCGTTTGGTTGGAAGATTTTTTTTCTTAATAGGCGTGCAACTCTTCCCAGTATATCCACTTACAAGCTCCGACAATAAATCTTGTGAAAAGTTACTGTGACTGAAAATTTTCACTAACGTATAATGTTGAATATGTGAATATAGTATTTCACCAAAGACTTCGGACCTTTTTACCGCGTACTCCTTACTATATACCTGTGTGCTCTTTTAAAATTAGTCATACCTGTTACTTGCAGTCCAGGTTTGCATGGATGGAATTAAGTTTGACTTAAGTACCATATAAAAAGTATATGAAATGTAAGCATCATGTGCTACGTCTGTTATGTTGCTTTCTAGACAAGTTTTATGCATAGTGTTACAAGTGTTAACCCCACCTTTATACCGTGGTATCTTCAGTGTACACAGCTAGCATGAAACCCTGTTTAACACTTAAAAATGTCTAATGTATCCTTGTAAAACTAATATGTGGTTTTTAAAAGTGTTATGTTTTGGGATGTTTTGGTATAATTGTTCTTTTTAGTCTTGGCTGAGGTTCTGCCGTCTTGTATGTTTTGTTTTGCTATGAATAATAATTTCCTTTTATTCAGTGAATAGAAGAGGTAGGCTTGTCACTACTATTACTTTGAAAGAAAGTAAGCTATTAGAGTAGGGTATATACTAACAAAGGTATTCAAAATAGTTTTATGTTGGAAGCTACTTTCTTAAAATTATTTCTTTTTCGTTGAAGGAAATTATTTTTTTTAAACATAAAATGGAGTTACTTTTCTAGAAATAGTTGAAACATATGTATAAAATACTGGCCAGAAGATTTTTATAAATAGGAAATGATAATGTTTCAAAGAAGTATTCTAAGTCTGTAATTTGAAAACATACATTTGAAAAAGTAAAATTTTCCGAGTGTTGCCTTTTCACATCCTGTAGCTAGCTTTGCTTACTAGTGTCTGCATGCCTTTGACAACATGTATGAGAAAATAGCAAAATTTTGGCTTACAGATTTAGGAAGTAATCTAAGCTTTTAAAATGATATATGTCACAGGCATTTTTAAGAATTTTAACTAAGACATAACTTTTTCATATGCCCATGAATATATTTTATAGACCTTATTTGCAAAAGGAGTGACTTTTATGGGAGCCTTTAATTGTGGTTAAGAAGCTATGGAAGAGCTTGTCAGTGAAATAGTAGCAACATGGCCTGTGAGAGCAATCTTAGACAATGAAAGATGCTTTTAAAACTCAAAATGCCACACAGGCAGTGCATTGACTTTTACAATGAATTGCCTCTCCCATGATTTTGCTTTCTTATCTACCTTCCTTTACTGGCCATTTATGGCATGCAGCAATAATTATTTTGAAATAAGAAAAGGGGAGAGTCAATAGTAGAAGATGAGACCTCTGGGCAATACAATCTTCAGACTAGGGACCAGCTGGAAGATGACTAGGGAATATGCCTGACAAAATTGTGGAGGCCTGTCTGTTCTGTATCCCCAACCTCTCTTGTATCCATTCATTCTTATTTGCTCCTCGTTTCAACCTTCATCATTTCTCACTTGCAAGCAGTCACTCAATTGTTCTCCCTACTTCCAGTCTTGCTTTCCACTGATTCCTTCCCCTCATTGCCCTCAGATTGATCATTCTTTAAATAAAGTCATTTCCCTATGAAAAAAAAATCCATCAGTGGCACTCCATTACATTTCCCAATAATAGTAAATTTCTTGGCCAGGCCTCCATGGCCCTTCATGATTTGGCCCTATCTTACCATGTCTTTGCCCTCTCTTCTCTTCTCATGGACCTCAGGCTTCACTCACAATGAAAAATTAGGTCCTCTCCAAACACACTATGCCAGTTGCTTCTGTGCCATTGTAAATGTTATTCCCTCTGCCTGGGACACATTGGTTGGCCTGACATACCTCAGTTCTTTATTCTATGTTCTTGAAAGTCATTTTGTCCATCTGCCTTTTCCCTACTCCAAGCAGTGTAACCATTTCCTCTGTGGTCCTTTAACGTGTTGTCCACACCTTAACTATACAGCATTTAGCATGTTATATGGGGACTATTAGTGTTCATGTTGACTTCCCTAATGTGAGCTCTTGAAGGGCAAATATTTGAACTTCTAGGTATTTGTATCCCTAGTACCTAAGGGGGCATGTAGATTTTAATATGTACTCAACAAATGGAAAAAAGGTTTCAAGCAATATGTAAGTGTCAAAGCTACTCATTTCTCTCATGTCAAAGCTTACCTCATTCTTGGAACTCTTCCCCATAGAGTAATCACTATTAACAATTTGATATATTTAATGTTTATTACAGCTAGCATTTTCATATAGGTTCAAGTTTATAATATGGTAGAATCTTATTGTATTTTTTACAAGATAATTGTATATATTTCCCTTTTTTCCTTTTTTATCGAAGTATAATTTATATACAGAAAATACATGAATCCTGATGACTTGATGCATTTTCATATTTATACATTCATGTAACCACCATCCCAGGCCAAGATATATAACATTTCCATCAACCAGGAAAATGCCTCTTGCATCTTTCTGCAATCCATCTCTCCCCTGCATGTAATTACTGTTCTGACTTTTATCACCATTGTAGTGATATGATCAAAATGGTGTTTCCAAAAGACAAGTCTAACAGTAGATCAACACTACAGCAATCTAGGCATTCATTTGCCATATACTTCTCGAGCATCTCCTCTGCACCAGGCTCTGTTATAGGGGCCTAAGGTGAAATCAGAAAGATCTGGCCTAAGGAGGGACCAGAATAGTAAAAGACATGGTCCTAGTCATTAAAGGTCTTGAGGATAGTCACTGGAAAAAGCTGACTGGAGAAGGTTGCTTAGGATATGGGAAATATCAAGAGCAGTGGACTCTTAACCAGAGAATTGGAGATGAGGGAGGAGGATGCACAGGACTCGGAGAATCTGATGTGTCTCAAGACTATAACTAGTTAAGACTAGACCACAGAAAGGCTTTGAAACCTACAAGCTAGAGTTTGTACATTTCTTCTGGGATGCAGAGCTCTTAGGTAGAACTGAAGAGAAATACGACAAAACTTGTTGTCTGTATGCTTGTTTGCTTATAATTACCTTTTAAGTGAGCTAAAGGGAGGGGAGAATAAAAGGCTAGGGAGACCCAGAAGTTGTAGTTGTATTAGTGCTTGTTGCTTGAGAGCTTTTGGCCTTATGGTTGGGATTGGGGTGGGAGTAGAGAGATGGTGAAGTGCAGGGCACAGGTAAGGAAAGGGCAGATCATTTTTTCTTTTCAGTTTGCCTTTGCTTTGGGAAGATAATTATAATTTAGAACACAGGATTCTCAGTTTCACAGAGTGAAAAAATATGGCAGTGGTTCCACATCTCAGGAATAAATGTGTTTTATAGAGAAGGATAGGATTGAAGGACCCTCCTTATGGGAGTGAGAAGGGCAGTGAAGAATGGAAACTACATGTTTCATTTAAGTCCTTAAATGAAAAACTCTGTAAACATGGCCTCCTCCCAGTTGCCTTTTACCAAAAGAGTGTAAATGAGAGACCCAGGCAGTCCCTTTGTAACTGTGTATTGGGAACTTGGAACACATTATCTCCTGGATACAATGTTGGAAGTGGTGATTACCTTCCCAGACCTTCCTCCCAGGAAAGCCTTTTTAACTCTTAATGTCATTTAGCCATAGACCTATTGTGTTTATCATTGTTTTTAATGGGAAATGGGTTTAAGTTTCCAACTTGATTTGTGGAAAACATATTCCTTCTCTCTTCTTCCTCACAACTCGGTGTGGACTGTGGTTCCATGAGGGGTGGGAACACTGTAAAGGTTCCAGCAGAGAGGGTGAGGGGCTGAGGTGGCAGTGGAGGTAGGCGTGGCTCTTCACATATGCCAGTTACTCCTATTCATAGATTGGCTACATTTACAGGGTTCAGCACAGCATCCACTTAGCCACGTATGGTTATTGAGCACTTGAAAGGTAGCTAGTCTGTCAGTGGGTGCTGCAACAGACAGTGTAAAATATAATATTTTGGATATATTGAGTTAAGTACATTATTAATCTAACTTGTTTCTTTTTACTGTTTTAATGTGGCGAGTTGAAAATTTGAAATTCCATATGTGGCTTGCGCTATATTTCTATTAGACAGCAGTGTTCGTCTATATTCTTTCTTAAGATATTTTATGATGTTCATATCCTAGGAATTGTTTCTGAAGGAGGATCCTTTCTCTGGAAGTTCCGTTTAAAATGAACACCGCCCCCCCCCACCCCGTGATAAAAGACTTATTTGTGCATGAAAGGTTATCATATAGTTCAGAGTTGATGGCTTGATAACCCTTGCTCATGGAGCAAAATATGAAAGCATCCCATTCTTATTTGTATTGAAAGCCAGTTTGGTTGCTTAGTCTTTTGGATGCAGTTGGTGATCCAACTGGTTGGGTTAGAAGTCTTTTCCTGGGCTAAGTATAATGGAATATGTATGTGAATGAATGTAACTGCAGTAATTCAGAATTCCATTTATAATATGTGCTCACCAGTAGTACTGAATGTTTCATGCTTTCAGTGTTATTAGAAATATGTAACATGTCCCTTGTTAGATTTACATAGCTACTTTGCCCAATAATTCTCAGGAGCAGCATTCTTTAGGAAGTTTAGAGGATAAAGTTTAGAGGATAAAGAATAAATACTCTAGTTTGGCATAGTGTAAAACTTAAGAGGGGAATTTGTATCACTGCGGTTTTTGAAAACTTTATTGATGTTCCCCAGCGGAGCCCTTGTCTTATATCATGGCAAGTCATCAGTAGCGTTAAAATGAGGGAGAGGCCACATGACTGGAGGGCTCCTAGGATTCTTACTTCTGACAGTCGTTAACTTTTTCAAAACTTAATCCTCCTAGTGGAGGTCACAGGAGTGATTGTTATTTTTTGGTAACTATAATGGCTCCCATTTAAGGAAGAAGCGCCAATGTCTAATTCTGAGGCTGGGTGGATGTATAGATATGCTGATGAATAGCATCTATAAGAGGCAGGACCACTTTATATCCCTAATTTTGGATCCTCCTAAATCCCATCTTATGGTCGAAGGTGTTATCTAGCTTGTATAGCGTATCCCTGTATTTCAGATATGATTTGATTTATTTTGCTTCCTTGTAATAATGAACAATCACAAAATAGCTTTCAAATAATAGCAGCTGACATTTATTGAGTAATGCTTAGGTACAGGGCAATGTGCCAATGAATGTAAAATGTTTATTTAGTTTCTCTTCCTAGTCAGCCTGTGTACTGGTATTACTAGGTACTATTATTATCCTCATTTTATAGATGAGGGAACCAGGGCCCAGAGAGGTTAAGTAACACAGCCAGTAGTAACCCAGGTCTGTCTCTATTCCAGTCTATTCAGTGATTAACCTCTTCACTTTTCCTATGAATTGTGACACAACATTCCTTTTGATAACTTCTCACTGGTATTTTCTCATTATGATGCATGTCTTAGAGCCATCATTTTTTAAACATAATTATCATGCTGTTATTTATAGCTGCTTTTAATGTAATAGTGCTTGGTATTGTAGTAAGCACTCAGTGAATGAAAATTATTACTGCTAGTGTTATTATTTTTAATATTTCTCTGACTTGCTGGGTGAGTATTGTGGTACATTTGTTTGTAAAACATTTTTGCCTTTGATGTCCCACAGTTATGCCCCTACTGATGACAGATACAGAGTTGTTGAGACTCTCAGTTGATGGAGTATGAGATAGTTGAGGACTGGAGGATGTGAACTGGTGGCCTAGCCTGAGTAGGCCCTATAGGAATAGTGGTAGTTTTGTAAAAGCAGCAGGGTAGTCCTTGGCTATCTATTCATAATAGCCACTAGAAACTGATATGCCTTCTTCACTTTACCAATCTCCTGATAAATGCTTTTCTTATGAGGAAAAGAAAGATATTCAGTGTACTCCACATGAGCCATTTGTTTTTTCTAATCCATAGCCTCTGGAGGAGGTAGATATGGTTTTTAAAAAGGTTTGGATTACCATCATGCCTTTGCAGAGTTTTGTGTATCAGCCTGAGCCTTATCTGCTGGTGTGGTCCTCATTTCAACCACTTCTCCCATTTTCCTCAAGCCACACCCCATCATAGTCAGATTGTTGGTTTTCTTCCCTCCTGTCTAGTTAGATGGCCTGGGGTAGAAGAGGGATTTTAGAGGAGAAATAGAGATGTCAGTCAGTGGGGTCTTAACCAGAGAAACATTGCATGAAGACTTTTGGGTGGTGTGCCAGATGTTTATAGAAAAAGTAGAATTCTGTATCTTAAACCATTTCCCCCTGGTTATACTACTCATTAATGTCAGTTGCTCTTTCATTATCTATATCCTGCCCTGTAGCTCAAATAGTTCAGTGAAGTTAGTATCAGGAGCCAAACACAGGATTTAAATGCAATTGAACAAAAAGTCTTGAAACATTTTTGTTTGTGCAACTGAAAAACAGTACTGTTAAGAAAAGTAAATATGATTTATTAAGGTCCTAAGATTTATTGTCAAGCTACTTGGGCAAAATTACCAATATTCATCCTCTTTGTCCTTGACTACATTTGAAACTAACTACTTCTCCCTTCCACAACTTATTACTTCCTATATTCTGTTTCTCCACTTCTCTCTCTGATAATTATTTCTCTGTCTTCCAAAGTCTTTCCCTTGGGGAATGTATCCTGCTTCATTCGTGGTTCCAAATATTTCGACACACACTGATGCTTCACCATCTTCAGCTTTCACTCAGGCATCTCAACTGACTGCGTTACATCTCCACGCATCTCCCCTGACTGTCTGTCCTGCTGTCAGCTCACAGTCAGACCTCTGTCATTATTCATCTGTTTTGTTTGTTTGTTTTGCCTTCCATCTACTCTGGCCTATCTGCCATCCCTTTGAAATTTCTTTTACGTGTGTTCCTTCGACTCAGTTTCTGTTGCCATCACTTTAATCTAGGTTCTCATGTTTTTATGCTTTGACCACTGTACCAACCTTCTAACTGGACTCCCAAGTGCCTCCAAAATTCCTGTCTTGACTTACATCAACTGCTAACTTTTGAAAAAAGTTGGTTTTATCATATCACCCTCCCCACCAGCCTTCAGTCTCCCCATGCCTATGGGGTCAAGTCTAAATTCCCCAGCATGCCATTCTGAGCTCTCTAGTATCTGTTCCACGTGTCGTTAAAAACTTATTTCCCATCATTTCCCACAGAAGCCCTGCACTGTCTCTTCTACTCTCTGAGTGTATCTCCCCATTCCTGATGCCAGCCCTTAGAGCATCAGTTAATCAAAGGAAGAAGAGATACAGAGCCAGGAGAGCTGAAGGCCTAGGGGAGAAGAGGAAGTAAACTGAAAGCATTCCATTAAGGGTGTGACTTGAGGGTGAGGACATGACAGAACATGCTTTAAAATGCTATTATAATGATGAGAAGTTGCAGAAGGAAGGAGGGTGGGAGCTGGAGTATGACCTTTAGGGTTTGATTAGCCTGAACTCTAGACCAAGATGGTTTAATTTAAATTGGCCTGAAGTTGCCCGGAGGCACTGCTGTTTAATCAGAAGGGCCAGTCCCTCTGCCAAAGATAGCCCACAAAACTAGACAGGGGACAACAGGATTCCAGGGAGAATATCTAGCCTTTAATATAGCCATGACATTGGAAAGTGGAGACCCCCTCCTGTTTTATTTCTTGAAGGAGGATGTTGATGATAAGCAGAGCAAAGCTCTCCACTTTTCTTAATAGCTTATATAGGTTTGTAAACTCCATTTCATAGTGATGCCTTTGAGTTGTGTGTTAGAGGTAGATTTAGGCAATAGCTAGGTACTTTTATAAAATCAGATTTTAAAAAGTGGACATAGTACATCCTGTCTAGTAGATCATACCATCTATTGTCATGTAGTATGGCAAACTGTGTCCTTTTCACTTCAATAGCTCTGTCAAGAGTGCTGGACTGGAAGGCAAGAGATCCATGTTCTTAGCCTGAGTCTGTTACTAATTACACACATGACCCCAGGCAAGTCACTTAACCTTTTATGGTGTCAGTTTCCTCATCTATTAAATGAAGGGATTAGACTAGATTATTTCCAGGGCTCCTTCCGAAAAAGTACAGGAGAGAGTTGTATAACTGAAAGGCAGGAAGTGGAATAATTGAGGCTTGGAATTCAGGGTGACTTAAAAATTACTTTAGGCCGGACATGGTGGCTCACACCTGTAATCGCAGCACTTTGGAAGGCTGAGGTGGGAGGACCACTTGAGCCCAGGAGTTTGAGACAGCCTAGGAAACGTGGCAAGACCCTGTCTCTACAAAAAATAATTTAAAAAAAGAAAATTAGCCTGGTATAGTGGCACATGCCTGCAGTCCCAGCTACTCAGGAGGCTGAGGTGGGAAGATCACTTGAGCCCAGGATTACAAGACTGCAGTTAGCTATGTTCACACCAGTGCACTCCAGCCTGTGCCACAAAGTGAGATCCTGTCTCAAAAACACAAACAAACAACAACAACAAACTTTAAATTTTAGAAAAGAGGTCCTGGAGGTGTTTAATGTGCTATATCACACACTTAGTGGTTAAATTGGTAAATGCCACTCAATCTTATTGATGTCAATTCTGTTTGCTGTAAACAATTTAATAATGTTCATGACAGAGTCCTATCAATACTTTGGAAGAGTGAGAGTGAGGGTTTGGTGAACAGACAGACTAACTAACTTTGTATTTTGTTGGGATTTTTAGCAATGAATGCATATTACTTTTACCATGTAAAAAGTAGCTCATAATAATTTTTTGAAATTATTTATTTTCATCAACTTTTAAGTTCTAGGGTACATGTGCAAGATGTGCAGGTTTGTTAACATGTGCCATGGTGGTTTGCTGCATAGATCATCCCATTACCTAGGTGTTAAGCCCAGCATCCATTAGCTATTCTTCCTGATGCTTTCCCTTCCCCAGCCCCCCTTCACAGGCCCCACCCAGTGTTTGTGGTTCCTCCCATGTGTCCATGTGTTCTCATGGAAGAATTTTTCCTAAAATAATTAGTCCTGGGGAAGGAGGTGCTGTGTAATCTTCAGAAAGTAATAAATGGCCATTCTGCTATCTCATATGTTCAACACTTTCTGCAATGCTTAGGTGGCTTAGTCTCACTCCTGTCCATGTATGTTTTTTCCAAGGCCAAACATTTTTATTATTTTGTGTATCTTTCCATAAAATGAGCCAAAATGTAACCAACTGAACGTGTGATATGCGCAATAGTAGTTTTTTTTTTTTCCTGATAATAGGTATTAGTTGATAGCTGCAGTCGAAGTGGTCTGAGACTGGGAAAGGAAACTTTTTACATTTACATATGACCAAGTTTAGTAAGTTCTAAGATATTTCTGCTTCAGTGGCAGTGCAATTGACTTTTGGAGGGAGGAGAAAAGCTTCTAAAATTATTGGTTTCTACATGTTACTGTCCACTGGTGAAGGTCAGATTCTTTTGATATTATCATGTTTTCCAGTAAACTTTGAGAAGTGTGCTGCTTCACGATTTTATCGTAATTCCCTGGGGTAAGAATTGAAAACTTCATAAACGTATTTTGTAAATTTTCTAGATCCTTATGATTGTTTATATGCTTAAAAAACTTCATACTAAGTATTACTTTAAAGATGTCAGTAACACAAAATGGTGAACTATGTGTCAGTGGAACCAAACTGTGAATCATTTCTTTGCCCAGTTTCATTAAAATATGTGATCACGTGAGTCTTTAACTGTCTGCTGAAGATCAGTGCAGCAGGCCACAGACTGTTAAATATATTTCTGCAATATACTGGGGGAGGTAAATTTCTTAATATCTTTGTTAAAAAGTAGAAGACACAAGTAAGCTAGATTTCATATATGTAGTCTTGGTTGGTAGTATCTCCTGAAGTGTGTGGAGGAAAATTGGTAGATCAAAACACAGAATGATGGCATTCAGAGTTCTCAGGGAGAGAACTGATTTAATCAAATAAAATGAACTTTGCACATTTTGGCAAGTTCAGGACACTAAGAAAAGCCCTTGGGGAAGTAACTTTTATAAAACTGAATCCAAGAGAACGGGTTATTCTTTTTTTTTTCTTTTTTTCTTTTTTTTCTTTTTTAAAGATAAGGTCTTGCTCTGACACCCAGGCTGGGGTGTAGTGGTGTTATCATAGTTCACTGTAGCCTCAAACTCCCGGGTTCAAGCGATTACCACTTGGGACTACAAACACATGCCACTATGGTTGGCTAATTTGTATGTTAATTTTTTTGTAGAGAGAGGGGTCTCGCTATGTTGCCCAGGCTGACCTTGAACTTGTGGGCTCAAGTGATCCTCTCTCCTCAGCCTCCCAAAGTGTGTTGGGATTACAGGCGTAAGCCACTGCACCCAGCCTTGGATATTCTTTAAAAAGTAATTTTAAAGCTACACTATACATTTAAAACACACAATAGTATAATACCTCCTTTGAGCGTTGAAGTATATTAGTACCTTGAGTCAAGTGAGTAAAGCACAAAAAAGTGAAATCCAGCCAAATTGCTAGAGTATCAGGTAAAAAGTTGTGTCAGGATCAGAAAATATAAGCAAGAAGGAAGCTTTTAGGGGAGGTACAAGAAGGAAGACAGTTCTATTCTTGTAATGATATAGTGTATTCTTAGTGTGTACTTCATAATTGTAACAACCTCCTTTATAGGTGTGCTAGCTGTAAAAATCATTTTACAAAGATATTTTAAACAGTTTAAAGTGATTCAGCTGTCACAGTGTTCTGTTACCTAAGAGAGCAAGTAAACCTTGTCTTTGTTATCAAAATTGGAGTCCATTGTAATTGTGAGAAGAAAATTCTCGAAGTTGAGAAGTTTTAACTTGCCCAGATATTCAGGGCAAAGACCAAGAGAAAAGTCATTTGTCTCCTCGGGAGACAGAGATGATTGGAAAAGCAGGGCTTCTTATTTTTCATGTCATTCCATCTCACTGGTGAGTTTACCAATGCAGGAACAGTTTGTGATGACAAAGATGACAGAATGCTAAATTGAAGAAGAAAGTAAGTTGGTTGAAAAATACTGTTGGAATTGATTTATGCAAATTTTCTGGGTTGTTTCAGAGCAAGTTTTCCCCAAACTTATGGAGAGCAGATGGAAAAAGGAAAATAGTTTATCTTTCAACAAGAGAAATGATGGCTCTGCTAAATTTAGACTCTTTGGCTTTAACTTGTGACATCTGGGAAAATACTCAAATCTGTTAATCATTTAGTTTGTATAACCACCTAGAAGAGCCCAATGTCCAGGATAGACCTCTAACATGGGCTTACGAATGGCAGATATTACCAGGCTGATTTAATTTCCTTTAATAAAAGATAAAAAGTCTTGTCAAGGAGAGGAAAGCAACATGCATTGGCTTTCTGGATGTCAACAAGGTTTTCATTCATTCATTGTGAAGGGCTTGCTAACAAGCTAGGAAGATTTGGACTGGACTGCACTGCTCAGGGGAATGTCCAGATAGGCTGTGGGATGTATGTGCCTAAAACAAGTCAGTGCAGTGGCTCAGCACCAAGTCAGGGGGACACAACAAGTGGAGCCTTCCAGCAAGAAGTTCTGTCACTGCTGTGTGAAGGAGCCTGGCTTGTGAAAATTCATAATGTACAAGGATTCTTTTTACTGTTTGGAAAGATTCACTGCCAGTCCCTTTAAATAGCTACCATCCTAGAGAATATTAATCATTCAACTATTTTTTTTATTTATAAATAGTCAATTCATATACCATTCACAAGGGTTACTTTTCTTGTGGAAATTTAGGTACAGCTGCCCTAAGTATCTTTATCAGTTACCTTGGCTGGGGAAATTAACAGCATGTTTATTGAACTTGTACATTATACTGTGTTATAACATTATACCATTTTTCAAATGTTAGTAAGGTCGCTAACATTTTGGAAAAGGATTACAAGTGACCTTTAGAGATAGAACAGAAGTTTTCAGAAAGGCCTCTGACACCACTCCCACATCCCCTTCGAGGACAGTTGATCTGCTTTTATCTCTTTTACTTGTTCTTAGTTCCTGGCAAGATTTCAATGGAGGAAAAGGCTTCTCTATTTTAAAAAAATAAAAATCAATGAAAATCAATGAATCAGAGAAGTGGCCTGGCTAAAATGGGATGAAGTTCAGGAAGGACAAGTATTAGGATACTGAGGGATACTGAAGTTTAGGGGAGCCGCTAAATAACACTCCTTCATTTCCCTCCTCCACTTGAAATCTATTGAGAAATAAGACCCAGAAGCCAACCAGAGTTCCAGATTACAGCTTTATTCCTGATCAAAGCTGGAGGAAAGGATATAGCCTACATGTGTATTCATGAAAAACTTCCAAGTAGTTCACATATTGACAGACCTACCCTATGGGTCTGTTGTAGGGGTGGAACCTACCCCTTAAGCACCACATGTCAGAGAACATACCAGAATATTCAAAAGAGCTTCAGCAACAGGCCTGCAGAGAGCATGCTAGTTTCCTGTTTGCAAACCAACCAGTCAGATGAGAAGGTGGAAATGTGGGTGCAGAGGGTAATAAAAAAGAAAACATTGCTTTTAGGCTTTGCCGTTCTGAGGAGAAAAGTGCAAATTCTCTCCTTCCTGTGGTGATGTAAGTGGAGAATAAATAGCTAGTGGCTAGTCAGATCAAGCTGGGACAAGAACCCAGGTCACTTTCTGTCAGTGACAGAAAGGCCCATGTTTTTCTGTTGGTATGAAAAGACATTTTTAGTTGACTATGGAAACTTAAACCCAACCTGAATTAACATATTTACTGAGACAGGAGGTGTTCTCTTTCTGTAAGTCAGATTTACATAAAGGATTGTTACAGGGTGTAGAATTATAAGATACATAAGTCTGATTTATATTAAAGGAAGGTATAGAATTATAGGATATAAAAACTGTAAGGGACCTTAGAGTTGGTTTTTCAGCCCTTTCATTCCTTGGGTGAGGAAACAGCCCCAGGACTTACTCTGACTTACTCTGACTTACTCTGGACCACTTGCCAAGCGAGTTTGAGACAGCTAGGAATAGACCAGGCCCTTCTAATTCTTGATTCACTGTTCCCCACACCTAATTGTTCTGTACTTAGATGTCAGGGAAAGTAGGCTTAAAGTGAAATTTTAAAATTTTATTGGCCGGGCGCGGTGGCTCAAGGCTGTAATCCCAGCACTTTGGGAGGCCGAGGCGGGTGGATCAGGAGGTCAGGAGATCGAGACCATCCTGGCTAACATGGTGAAACCCCGTCCCTACTAAAAAAATACAAAAAAAAAACTAGCCGGGCGTGGTGGCGGGCGCCTGTAGTCCCAGCTACTCGGAGGCTGAGGCAGGAGAATGGCGTGAACCTGGGAGGCGGAGCTTGCAGTGAGCCGAGATCGCGCCACTGCACTCCAGCCTGGGTGACACAGCGCGAGACTCCGTCTCAAAAAAAAATTTTTTTATTAAACGTATAAACTAATCTAACAAGACATATCTGTGAAGTGAATATAGGCTTACCATGAAGATAGTGCAGGTTCAATTCCCAGACCACCACATTGAACTGAGTCACAAGAACTTTTTGCTTTCCCAGTTCATAGAAAAGTTGTTTACACGATACTGTAGTCTGTTAAGTGTGCAATAGCATTATGTCTAAAAAACAATGTATGCACCTTAATTGAAAATACTTTATTACTAAAAAAAAATTGTTAATGATCACCTGAGCCTTCAGCCAGTCATAATCTTTTTGCTGGTGGGGACTCTTGCCTCGATGTTGATGGCTGCCGAGTGATCAGGGTAGTTGTTGCTGAAGGATGGGGTGGCTGTGGCAATTTCTTAAAATAAGACAACTACGAATTTTGCCGCATTGGTGGACGCTTCCTTTCAGGAAAGTTTTCTCTGAAGCATGCAGTGCTTTTTGATAACATTTTATCCACAGTAGAACTTCTTTCTATTTTCTTTTATTGGAGTCTGTCCTCTCAAACTCTGCCACTGATGTATAAACTCAGTTTATATAATATTGTAAATCCTTTGTTGTCATTTCAACAATGTTCACAACATCTTCACCATGAGTAGATTCCATCTCAGGAAACCACTTTCTTACTTATTCATAGAAAACAACTCAATCATTAAAGTTTTATTATGAGATTGAAGCAATTCAGTCACATCCTTAGGCTTCACTTCTAAATCTAGTTCTCATGCTCTTTCTACCACTTATGCAGTTACTTCCTCAACTGGACTTTTGAACTCCTTAAAGTCATCCATGAAGGTTGGAATCACCTTCTTCCAAACTCCTGCTAATGTTGATCTTTTGACCTCCTCCCGCGAATCACGAATGTTCTTAATGTCATCTAGAATGTTGAATCCTTCCCAGAAGGTTTTCAACTTTGCCCAGATGCATCACAGGGATCACTATCTGTGGCAGCTGTAGCCCTACAAAATGTACTTCTTAATAGCCTTACAAAATGTATTTTTTAAATAATAAGACTTGAAAGTCAAAATGACTCCTTCACCCATGGGCTGCAGAATGGATGTTGTGTTAGCAGGCATGACAACAACGTTGATCTCCTTGTACATCTACATCAGGGCTCTTGGGTGGCCAGGTGCATTGTTGATGATCAATAGTATTTTGAAAGGAATCTTTTTTTCTGAGCATTAGGTCTCAAGAGTGGGCTTAAAATATTCAGTAAACCATGCTGTAAACAGATATGCTGTCATCCAGGTTTTGTTGTTCCATTGCTAAAGCACAGGCAAAGTAGATGTAGCATAATTCTTAAGGACTCTTGGATTTTCAGGATGGCAAATGAATGTTGGCTTCAGCTTAAAGTTGCCAGCTGCATTAGCCCCTAACAAAAAGTCAGCCTGTCCTTTGAGGCTTTGAAGTCAGGCATTGACTTCTCCTTTCAAGTTATGGAAGTCCTAGATTGTGTCTTCTTCCTATAGAAATCCGTTTCATCTACATTGAAAATCTGTTCTTCAGTGTAGCCACTCTCATCAGTGATCTTAGCTAGATCTTCTGGATAACTTGCTACAGCTTCTATATCAACACCTGCTGCTTCACCTTGCACTTTTGTGACATGGAAGTGGCTGCTTCTTCTAGCTTCAAAGTTTTCTTCTGCAGCTTTCTTACCTCTCTCAGCCTTCATAGAGTTGAAGATTCATTCTGTCAACTCTAGGAAGAGTTAGAGCCTTGCTCTGGATTAGGCTTTGGTTTAAGGGAATGTTGTAGCTGGTTTGATCTTCTCTGCAGACCACTAAAACTTTCTCCATATCATCAATGTGGCTATTCTTCTTCTTACTCCTGTGTTTCCTGAAGTGGCATTTTAAATTTTCTTCAAGAGCTTCCTTTGTATTAACAACATGGCTGTTTGGTGCAAGATGCCTACTTATCTCAGCTTTCGACATGCCTTCCTCACTAAGTTTAATCATTTCTAGCTTTCGATTTAAAGTGAGAGAAGTGCAACTGTTCCTTTCACTCGAACACTTAAGAGTCCATTGTAGGGTTACTAATTGGCCTGATTTCAATATTGTTGTGTCTCAAGGAATAGGGAGGCCTGAGGAGAGGGAAACAGATAGGGAACAGCTGGTCAGTGGAGCAGTTAGGACACATACAACATTTATCGATTAAGTTCACTGCCATCTTATATGGGTATGGTTCATGGTGCCCCAAAATAATTACAATAGTAACATCAAAGCTCACTGATCATAGATCACCATAAAAGATATAATAATAGTGAAAAAGTTAGAAATATTGCAAAAATTACCAAAATGTAACAGAGAAACACAAAGTGAGCACATGCTGTTGGAAAAATGGCACTGATAATACAGGGCTGCCACAAACATTCAATTTGTAAAAAATGCAATATCTGTGAGGTGCCATAAAGCAAAACACAGTAAAATGAGGTATGCCGATATCCATAATGTGTGGAAGAGTGGTTTCAATTGGTAGGCTCTGAAGTTAGGCTATCTGGATTCAAATCTTGGCTGTGCCATTTCCTAGTTGTTTGGCCTGGACAAGTTGCTTCACTTTCCCAAGCCTCAGTATCCTCATGTATAAAGTGGAGATAATAACAGCACCTACCCAGAGGGTGGCTGTGAGGTTCATGTAAGAAGGATGTATATTACATGCTATGCTTAGTATAAGTGAGTTCCTAGCATATAAGCACTGATAAATATTAGCTATCCTTAGTCATCATCATGATTATTTTACCTCGGAGAGACTTTTAAAATTTGACCTGTGAAGATAATAAACCCTTAGCTTAGGATTTTACCCATCCCAGGTTACTCCTTTGTCCTAAACCTCCATTCTTTAGGCCTCTTGTAATCATCTTTTACTGTCTGTCCTTTGGCCCCATGCTCTGTCACCAAGTCCTGTCCTATTTGTTTCACATGTTTCTCATTTAACTCTTTCATCTGTATTTCCATACGAATTCAGGTCTTGATTCCCTAGGTGTGACTTACTATTCACGCCTCTTAGCTGCTGCTCCTCCTCCTCCTCCTCCTCCTGCCCGCCTCATCTTCCCCCTCCTTTTTTTTTTTTTTTTTTTTTTGAGACAGGCCCTGGTTCTGTCACCCAGGCTGGAGTGCAGTGGCATGATCATGGCACACTGCAGCCTCCACCTCCTGGGATCAAGTGATCCTCCCGCCTCAGCTTTCTGAGTAGCTGGGACCACAGGTGCGCACCGCCATACCCGGCTATATTTTTGTGTGTGTATTTTTGGAAGAGACAGGGCCTTGTCATGTTGCCCAGGCTGGTCTCGAACTCCTGAGCTTAAGCAATCTGCCAGCCTCTGCCTCCCAAAGTGTTGGGATTACAGGTGTGAGCCATCGCGCCTGGCCTCAAACCTCCTAGCTTCTTCTGACTACAGCTTCACCTTCCTCCAGGCTGTCCTGTATGTAACTATCAGACTGATTTTCCTGTTTACCCCGCCTTGGATTCTGTAGTGTGTCTACTGTCTGCTGCTTTTAAGGCCAGGCTCTCATACCTCAACTTCAGGTCTTTTAGGAACATCAGTGTCCAATAGAAATACAATGCCAGTCATACACATAATTTAAAAAATTCTACTAGCCACAGTAAAGAGTAAAAACAGGTAAAATTAATTTTACTAAAATATTTTATGTAACCAAAAATATCTAGGACATTATCATTTCAACATGTAATCAGTACAAAAATAATGAGATTTTGGCATTTCTTGTTCTGCATCTTCAAAATGCCAAATGCATTCTATACTTATATCACATCTTGATCCAAACTAACCATACATCAAGTGTTAAATAACCACATGTAGCTAAAAGCTACTGTATCAGATAGTGCAGCTGTAGAATGTGACTTGCCACCACATAAACAAGACATAACTGTGTTTCACTTCTTCCTTGTCTGTTAAAATAGGGATGTTAATGCCATGCCTATTTTATAGGGTTGTCCTAAGCCAATGTGAAGTGTGAAAGTGCTTGGTAAACAGTAAAGTTCTGTAAGAATGTATGGAAGTTATTATCAGGAGTGAAGGTTTTTACTAACATAAGAATACAATATCTTTGGAGTAAAGTAATTTAATGTATACTCACTATCTCTTTATAATTATCTTTTTGGAAAAAATTTATCACATTAATAAGATTCTCTAAATACTTCAATAAATCTGTGGGCCTTTTTTCCTTCAGCATGTTGAGCAATGGACGTAGGGACATTTGGTTCTTCTCTTGATATAGGGAGCTGGACCCCTACCAAAGAGTTAATTGCTCTTGGTAGTAAATGTAGCCTACGTACTTTGTAGTACTGAGGTAGGAGTGGCATTAAAAATTTCCCATATCATCCAATTCATTGCAAAGAATAGGGATTAACCTAAAAACAATGTCAGAGATTTAGATACAGAAACTTTTAATATCTGGGCCGGGCACAGTGGCTCACTCCTGTAATCACAGCACTATAGGAGGCCAAGGCAAGTGGATCACCTGAGCTCAGGAGTTCAAGACTACCCTGGGCAACATGGTGAAACCCTGAATATACTAAAATACAAAAAGTTAGCCAGGCATGGTGGCACACACCTGTAGTACCAGCTACTCAGGAGGCTGAGATACAAGAATCGCTTGAGCCTGGGAGGTGGAGGTTGCAGTGAGCCGAGATCGTGCCACTGCACCCCAGCTTGGGCTACAGAGTGAGACTCCATCTCAAAAAAAAAAAGGAAAGAAAAAGAGAGAGAGAGAGAGAGTGAGAGAGAAGGAGAGAAGGGAGGGAGGGGAAGGAAGAAAACTATTAATATTTGTAAAATGCTTTCATTCCATATTCTAAAGGAAAATTTGAAGACAGATTGATGAATAACACCACTAACAATCGGGACACATTATTTTAAATCATGATGAGTCATAAAGTGGTACCCAAATCTTATCCTAGCCCTTTACCAAACCAAACAGTCCACTAGTTTTTTAAAATTATACCTTGAACTACCACATGGCCCTTCAGGAGTTCAAATTTGATATATAACCGTTGTTTCCAGTGTGGAAATAAGATTGCTAAATGAAGTAACTCCAAAAACAAGAATCAATTTTATATAATGGCTTCAGGGTAAAGGACCCCTGCCCACCATTACAAGTTTGGGAAAGCCAGAAACTTCAACATAATGCATGACCCTTTCTCTCTCACCTGTCCCTCTAATTAGCTACTAAATCCTTAGGACTCCTCCTCTGAAATACTTCTTTAATCTGCAACATCCTCTCCATCCCCACTGCCCTAACTCAGGCTTTCATCACTTTTCTCATAAGCTCTTTCAGCAGTCTCCAAACCAGTTTCCCTGCCTCAAGCTTCAGCCTCCCTTCCACCCCACAATTTATTCTCCAACTACCAGCAGAGATCTTAGTGAAATACAGATCTGATCATACCACTCCCTGGATTTAAAACCTTGAGTTCTTCCCAGGGCCAGCAGATAAAATCCAGTCTGCTGAGCATGGTGTACAAAGCACTTTATAGTCAGAACCCAAATTATCTTAATCAGCCTTGCCTCCTGCCATGTGCCCAGAGCAATGATAATCAGATTACTGGTGGTTCTCAAGTAAGTCCTATCCTTTTATCTGTTCTCTTCTCTTGCACAGTCCCCTCCACCCCTCACATCAGTGAGTCTCATGATCTTCACTTCATCCCATCAGGCTTTCTCAAATGTCCCATTTTCAGTGAGAAGCCTTCCCTCACTCTCTGGTCACTTGTTCTTTCAGTCTCCATAAATGCATCTCTTATTCCTTTGTGGCAGGAACCCCTCAAGAGCTCATTCCTCTCTATATCCCCAGCACGTAGCATTCTGCCAAGTATAGCATAGTTTGTCAGTAAAAAAAATTGTTGAATAAATACAAGAAAGAATTGATCCTCTCCTGCACCCAAATGTACACCTTTCTTTTCTACCCCAAAGAAGAAATCTAACTTCCTAATTCTGTATGATTTATAATCAACTACTGATAGTTCCAGATATTTGAAAGGACACTTTAAACCATAATGATTCCTTTTCACTAAAGTTTAGTTTATCTAGTCCAATAAGATTTTCCTTGGGCCATAAAGAGTTATTCTCATTCCCTATATTCCCAGTGCTAAAAGTCATATATATACAATTTGACCAAAAGAGCACCTGGAAAGTTTTAACTTTTAAATGCTTCGACTTATAGGATATGTTAGGAATATTAAAATAAAAGACAACAAGCTAAGCACATCTTTAATTTCACAAGAATCGCCAGCTATTGGACCTGGAGTGAATCTTAACCAAGATCACCTTCACCTTGTAGGGTTATGCAGGTTGTGTTCTGTTTAACCCTAGGGGGTGCCACTCTCACAGATTACGATGTGAATGACTCTGCGAGGTGGTATTCTCAGCCTTACACAGTGTCCCTGCTTATCAGATCATCCTCCTTTTCAACTTAGGTCCTAATAAGCCAACTGGTTTGCTCAAGGTCACACAGGTATTTCATAACAGGGTTCATAGCCAATAACCTGACCCCTTTCTTACTTCTCAGTCATTCTACTAATCCAAATTGCTCTGGAAGACCATGAAACCAGAAAAGAGTGTTTGATGTAGTTGCATGGATAATGGACTATATGCCTTCAGCTAAATGTGAAATTCAAATGGTTTGGTTTATCTCGGTACCATTTGCTCTTGTTTTCCACCTCCCGCTGTACTGGCCTGGTTGGCATAACTTCAGCATTTAGCATATCACACTGCTGCTCTCAGGCTCTCCGAGGCTCAAGTGGCTGTTCCACTCTGTTGCCAAGCTGTGCCGTCTTCTCTCTTTCTTGCTGGCCCATTCCTCTGTGACTTCCTGTTAGCTGCCACCTTCTTCTTTTAGCTTCTCTTCTCAGCATTTTTTTGCTGCTTTGTTTCTATACCCATCTCAGACCAGTCAGCACGATCCTTTCCTTCCTTCTATTCTACAGAGCAATCAATCACAGCATGTTGGCTGTTGACCTTGGATCTTTGGTTGTTTGCTGCTGTTCATAGCTGCTGGGCGTGGCTAGGGGACGCTGCTTCTTTGCCAAAACTTTTTGTTTCTTTTTCTTTCTCCTCTTATTCTAGATCTTGGGCTTTCTGAATGCTTGAAGATGCCAGAAGGGTTATATCCAAATAAGTGTGGCTCTATTCCTATTATTCCCTCTTTACTCTTGCTTAAAAGTGAAAATATTGCTTGGGTGGAAGAATCTTGGTTAGAAGAATTAATGTAGCTCAGACAGTCAGTATAACTAATTGTTTGTCTCTACCAAGGACAATGCATTTAAAAAATAACTACTCCTTCCTCTGCCCCTTACTCCATGCTTACCATCAATGTCAAGCTAGGGTAACGTGTGTTGGCAGGTTTGGTTGAGCCTGAATAGAAAACTGGACCTCTTGAGCCACAGTCCTTCAGCCATAATGGACGAAGTATTTTTGACTTCAGTTCTTTGCAGTTGATCATTAGAGCTAGCAGGTCTTTCCGAAACTGCTTGCTTTAGTTCTACCTGATCAGTGAAGATATAGAATAGAATTAGGTTAAGGAGTGGTAAATTTCTTAGAGTTTTGATACTTGCTGTTTATGTTTGTACTTTATATATTGTTCATTGTGTAATTGAGAAATTCTTTGTAAATGTTTGGTTTGCAGGCTGGTTGGAAGGAAAATCATGCAACATTCATGAGCGAACTAAAAAATCTTCAGGCTTCTGGACTGACTACTCTTGGTCAGGCTCTAAGATCCTCATTTGATTTGTTAAATCTCAATAGATTAATATCTGGAATAGACAATTATGGACAGGTAAAAAAAATTTTTGAGTGAGTACAGCTAATTTATTTTGGTGGCTTGGGGTAAGAATTTAAAATTGGGCATGGTTACTGAGTTTTCTGCTACTTTTCATAACCTCCAAAAATGAGATTCATATTACCTTTTAAATATATACTTTTAAAAAATCCCTCTTCTTTTGGTTCTTGTATATGGCTTGATAATAGAATAGCTAAAATTGTCTACTATGAGATAATCAGATGTTTGAGAATGATGTGAATAAACGGCTGAGAAATATCGGAACAAGACAATTGGAAAGAAACTTTCAGTGTCCTTAACTCCTCTGCCCCTCCCAATTTGATGAAAAAGCTCTAGGATAAGAAGGCAGAGTAGCATTTGCTGTTGCTCCCATTGTCCTTTCCTCCTCTAAAGTCTGTGCTCACAGTAACCAGAGTCACTCTCCAGGTTGCAGCACGTAAGTCACTAGTGTCCTATCTGTGCCAGGATTTTGACTCAAGTGAATGATTCATGAGGGTGGATGATAATGCCAGTATAATCTTGTAATATTATTTTATGATTACTTGGAAAGCAGAGTGAGAGAGGTATTTAAATGTTAATGGTTTGGGGAGTTACTGAATTATAAGAATTTCTCAGTTTATACTGAATATTACCTCTTCAGGGGTTGTTATTTTGATTCCCACCTATTTCATTCCCTGATCATTTCTTCCTTATTTATCCAGACAAATTTTATCATATTCTTGAGAGATCATTGGCAAGGCAAATGTAAAAGTTTAAATACACTTCTATTACTTTACATGGCTCTAATGCTTTTTAAATGTATTTTAGGGGAGAAATCCATTTTTTTTAGAACCATCTATTTTAATTACCATCACAGATGGAAACAAGTTAACAAGTACTGCTGGTGTTCAAGAAGAGGTGAGATTTTTTTTTTTTTATTTTGTTTAAATGGCAGGGAACATGTAGCTATTTCTGTGGGAGGCATTTCCAGTTAAGAATCAGTTTGGTCAAATCACCCATCTTGGTAATCCTTGAAAGATTGCTTAATTTTATTGAGTTACATGAAAGAAAAAGTCAACCCTTTAATTCTTTCTTCATTTTTATATGGGTTGTTATGATGAACCTTTTCACATTTTTGCCTTATCAGCTCCATCTTCCTTTGAATTCCCCTCTGCCTGGAAGTGAACTAACCAAAGAACCTTTTCGTTGGGATCAAAGGTTATTTGCCCTGGTATTGCGTTTGCCTGGAGTGGCTTCTACCGAACCAGAGCAACTAGGGAGCGTACCAACTGATGAATCTGCCATCACACAGATGTGTGAAGTCACAGGAGGTATTGGCAATATTAAACGTTTCTGAAGGAAAAATTCAGAGCATAGAGTATATTTTTCATTAAATGCCATATCCAATCTTTACTTGTTTTCCTTCAAAGCCTTTTAACTCTGTTGCTTAAAGTCATCATTGGTATGATACTTGCTGCCAATGTAGTTATGATTATTTCAATCTATATTTTAGGATTTTAAAATGCTTATATTATGAAATTATATTTTATTTGATCAAACTTGTGCTGTTTATTTTTCCTTCTGGGATAGGTCGCTCCTACTGTGTGAGAACACAAAGAATGTTGAATCAATGTTTAGAATCTCTAGTTCAAAAAGTTCAGAGTGGTGTAGTTATTAATTTTGAAAAAACAGGACCAGATCCACTTCCTATTGGAGAAGGTATAGTAGATAAACTTTTTTAACCCTAAAGTGTTATATAGGAGAATGAGAAGACATTAAATAAATTATTATAGACACAGTCTTCACTATCCACATGCATTTGAGTGGTTACAAACATCCATCCAAACAACTACCTATGTATATGTGTCAGGTAGCCAAATTCTAACAACTTTAATTTCATGTTGGATGTTCCTAAGAATGTGTTTCCTTTTCCTGGTGCATTTTATATTCTCTGGTCCCAGTCTTTGGATTGCACTGACTCATTCACTTCTCTATTCACAAAATGTCTGGAGATTCACTATGGTATGTACTTAAATAATAATCTGGTTTTTGTTTTGTGAGTGCCAAATATGCTAAGCCATCTTTATGAAATATGTGTTAGTTTCTGCACCTCAGCAAGAAATTATGAATGTTTATCCAGGAACTGCTCATCTTCTCTAAGATCCTACACTAGTATTTTCCCGGTCACTTTTTCACTTTGAAGTTAAGGGTTGAGCAACCTTTTCTCCAAATGAGATTTCACAGAAAGTTTGACATCTAAAAATTGATGAAAGTAGGGTGACTTTTGCATAGGGGAAGTTAAATTGTAGTGAATCTCCAGATAGTTTGTGAATGGATGTTTGTGATCACTTGAATGCAGATGGATTTCAGAGGGATCAGGGAACTAAACAAGCACCATGGTAATGCATTGCAAGACTTCCATGGTAATGCATTGCACGAACAGAGCTCCTAGGAAGTCCATGTGTATGTATGTGTGTGTGTGTGTGTGTGTGTGTATTTTCCATTATTATTACCACAGTGCTTGTCTAGCCTGATTTATATGTTTTAATTGCCTTGACCAAGAACAAAGGGGTCAAATGCATAAGGGCAGAAATCTATACATTTCTGTCTGAAGCAGTGGATCCTGTGGCTCCTGATCTTTTGTTGTTGTTGTTACTGTTGTTGTTTTGCTCTTTAGTCCTCATCCTTTTGAGAAGCTGTTGGAAAAAATATAGACCCCTTTCCCTATAAATACAGACATAAGTAACACATCCACAATTTTGTATATAATCTCAGGGATTTTTTGGACCTCCAAGTTAAGAACATCTGCCATAAAAGACTGAGGCTCCACAGCCTATTTTAAATTAGCTGTGTAGGAAGGGCATGTTATACTGCTAGCAATCCAAAATTTCGTGCTCACTATCTTAGCATAAACTGGGAACTTACATATTGAAGTCCTAGTGGGATCTGGTGTCATGTAAATGGCTCAGATTTTTTTTCTAGCTCCAGTTCTCCTTTGTCCAGAGTTCTTAACCTTTCAGGTTCTGATGAAAGTGAAGAACCCTTTCCTCAGAAAAATACACATTGTCAGAATTGTGAACTCAACCTAAGGGGGGTCCTCCAAAGCCATTACATGTCTTTTTCCCTAGTGCACAGTAGACCCATTAAATCTCCTAGTCTAAAGAAATTACTTGTTTAAAGTAATGCTTAAATAAGTTATTCAAATGACTGGTAATTTAAGAAAAATGAGACTGAAATCATTAAAACGTATCTTTTACAAATATTATCATTGAAAGGTTATGTAAGTCTGCCTTGCCCTGATTTGGGGTGGGGGGGAGAAGGAGGAAGGAAATGAACTGGTTTAAATCATTAAAATGCATTCAGGATACATTATTCAGCATTATGCAGCACCTATTGTCCATGGAATTTTGATGGTGGATGGAGAAACCATAGTGAATTCACCCATGATAAACTTGATGTGTTTGCTTTGTGCTCCCCTCAACTATATACACATTGTCTGCATTTCTTATATCTTTAAGTGAATTTGGCTAGTTTTTATTTTGCCTTTGTGGTCATTGGGTCTAATTGTTTGGCAAAGAACACTTTTTTTCATGTATTTGGAAATAGAAAGAATATATAAATGGAATTTATGATCTATTTGTGTCAATTCCAGAAATGTGAAAACTATACCAGGGAGTGAACAATTTCATTTGCCTAATTTAGTAATTGAATTCTTGAAAAATAACTGTAGTGTTTTGATGTTTTTAATTTATGTGTACGAGTCTCAGAAAATTTAAAACCAGTTTTACCATAGTTTTCTGCATAACTGCATATTCTCTTACTAGGTTAAGAATGGTGGGGGGCGGGGTGTTGGGTTAGAAGAGACAGATTAGATGAAAAGAGTTGCTAGAGAGAACATTTAGAAATCCTAGTAGAGTTACTTTTTTTTTTCTTTCATTTTTCATGAATCATTGTTCTTGTTTTATTTGGGACTTTGCTTTCAGCTGGAAAATTTGTACAAGAAGATCAGCAGCTGTAAAAGGAAATTCACACCTTAGTTTGTCTTTTGTTTAACTTTTAGATGGACTTATGGATTCATCTAGGCCAAGCAATTCATTTGCTGCTCAGCCATGGCATAGTTGTCATAAGCTCATTTATGTACGACCTAACTCTAAAACTGGTGTTCCTGTTGGACATTGGCCAATTCCAGAATCTTTTTGGCCAGATCAGAATTTACCTTCACTAGTAAGTGTCATAAAACAAAAAGGTAAACATCATTCTGGATTTTCAATTTTCTGATTACAGTGAACCTTTTAAAATAGCTTTGAGGCCTTTATGCCATGCCACAGACAAGTAAGTCTTCCCTCCTTTGCCTTCTATCTCTTACTGGAAGTCTAGCTTTGTGCGTAAAATCAAAGGAGTTCCTTTATTTTCTGATACTTGTCATTCTTCAGTTGCCTTTGCCACTTGAGCTGCCCTTTTTGATGTTAAAACATTGCTGTTTTTGATGCTGTTATAATCTGTTACTTGGTTTTCATTTCAGAGCAGCTGGCTTGATTTATGTGGCAAACACAATGTCTAAAATGTACTGGCTTTGGTTTTCATGCACAGCCTCAGGAAGTTTGAACATAGTTTATACCTTGGATAGGTTCTGGGAACATATTAAAAGCATATTCAAAATTCTACTTCTTCCTACTTGTCATCTTTTTGTCATCAATGGACTTTTGTAGCAATATACCTTTCAATGATGGGTAATTAATCAATATTTAAAAAATAATCTCTAAGCAAGAACTTGTCTTTTTGGTCACTGCATTTGGTAGGAGAGACTTTACTATTATAGTTGCTCCTAGTGCCAAATCAATTGGCCTTTCTTTTGGAGGGAGGGCAGTGTCTAGTAATTAGGGAGATGGTATGAAACCCACTCTCTCTTTTCTCTTCTTTCCCCTTCCCCAAATTGTAAGAAGGCCTGAGTAATCTCCCTAGTGTGGGCTCAGGAGGGGACACAAACAAATCACTACTTCTTCTATTTAACATCTTCCTGGTTCAGTTAATCTATATTCTGTCTCAGTTTTAGAAATTTCTGACAGTGAATTGCATTTTCTCCTGGATTACTGCTTTTAGGCTTCTGCGCTTTTTTCAGAAGTGGCCATGAAAGACCTGAATGTAAGACTGAAGAATCCTTTCGGCCCCTGCTGTGGGTGAGGGTAAATGTCCCACTCCTCTCCTCAGGGCTTCAAGGTGTTACGCCTGCGAAACATCAGCCCTTCCAAACTCCAGAGTATAGGTTTTATGGCAAATTTACTTCATTTTTCTTAGCAACAAGTCATCACTCTTGTCTTTATTACATTTTTACCTGTTCAAATCTAAGGAGTCAGAAACCTTTTACGAGGTTAATTAAAACTAACTCGGGAAAAAACAAAATAGAATAAAAGACATTACAAGTAATTCACACATAGCTCATGTTACCATTCCTCCATCTTTTTTTTTTTTCTTTTTAAATTTTGTTTATTTTTTCTGATAAGTTTAATCAGTCATATTCTCTTCTATTACCTTAAGGATAATCAACATGAAGAGGCAAAACACAAACACGCCAGTAAATTGTGAAGCACACTAGATCTGTTGGTTTGTTTGTATCAACCATTCTATGGATAGATATACACACAAAATACACCACATTTTAACTGTAATACATTGTCCTCCATCTTTAAAAGTTCATTTAAGAGCTATTTTTCTCAACCCCCAAACATCTTAAAATTGTAAATTATAAAGGCAAATGAATATGTTTTTATAAAGGAAGCAGAGATATTTTATCATATTCATATTAGCCTTACAGATTTCTCAATAAGAATAGGCTGACCCACTTCTTACTTTGTCTCTGGGACTTGTCCTGTGGCCCTCTCTCTCCATGTTGCCCTTGCTGTTCGCCTTTATTTCTCTGGTGCTCTCCAATCACACAAGCTAAACCTGTTACTTAAATGGCTTCTCCATTAATCTGCTCCAGTACCCCAGGTACACAGGCCTTCGAAGCCCAGCACAAAGCATCCCCAGCTCCAGCTATTCAAGGCAAACACATTGGTGTTAGCAATGCTGCAAAAATTCATCTGGGCCCTGGCGTTGTGACTGGCTCTTTATCAGTCTCTATCTTGCCCTTTCCATCCCTCTACTGTTTTTCATCTTGCTTGTTCATGGCTTTAGCCCTCTCATTACCTTATTAGAAAGTTGCATGGATTTCTTCATTCCCAACGTATCTGGACTATCTGTAACCTCATGGTACAAAGGAATGAAGGGCAGGGAATTCTTGGAGGTCATAAAATAGATCTGAAATTCAACATTCATCCTACGACTCATAATAACTTCTTAAACATATTCAAAACAGTTTTTTTCAACTCACTGAAATTTTAGTTATGAGTGTTGTAATTTACCTTTCCTCTTCCTAATGTCAAGTAGATAGTAAAGAATCTGAGCCCTCCCGTGGAAGCCATTGGTGGTTCCTAGAGATCTAGTAATCTTCTTTCTCAAAATGGTAGTCTGTATCTGAGTGATAATGTAACAAAATATAAAAGGACTTGCAGAATTGTCAGAAGTATAAGCTTGTTTTGAGACCTAACCATTTTTTCTGCTTTTTTTTTAAAAAATTGTTTTAGCCTCCACGAACATCTCATCCTGTTGTGAGGTTCTCCTGTATAGATTGTGAGCCAATGGTAATAGACAAACTTCCTTTTGACAAATATGAACTTGAACCTTCGCCCTTAACCCAGTATATCTTGGAACGAAAGTCTCCCCATACCTGCTGGCAGGTACTTATCCTTACCTATTAGCCGAATGTCTGTAACCACTCTAGGATCTGGGAATTGTTTTAAGAAGCTTCAAAGGTTAATCTCAAAATAATTGGACTGACTCTGTTAATAATGTTTCTCACGAATGCTGTCAAATAAGCAACAGGGCCAGGCAAATAATTTCAGACTAATATGAATCGTTAGTCTACTGTACATTGCCATTTAAAGCAATAGAGTCTGATGAAACATGTATATTTGAGAATTTGGGGGACCCCTTGAAGTCTACCCATGGACCCCAGCTTAAGAATCCCTAATCTAAAGGATGTAATTCACTTCAGGTATGGCATCTGCAGCTGAAACAAGGTGTGTAGCCCTTACTTTGAACTTGACAGATTGGGAGTACAGGATAGATTAGGCAGAGAACCATAAGCCCTGAAACTAATTTCTGTATTAGTGTAATATAATAAAAGTCTTCATCCTGTAGTACAAATCACACTAATGTGTGTAGTGTGGATTTTGCAACTTGGATGAGACAAATGCATAGAGATATAATACACTGGCTCTTCCAAGTATTACACTTAAGCCAGAAGGATTTGCTAATTGGTTAATAGAGTCACCTATGGAATTTAATTTGTAAAAATTCAGAGATGGCAGTCACAGCCTTTTTATGTGGATACAACAAAAAAGCCCTACACTGTAAAGATGTATGTTCTATTTCTAAACTGTAAAGATATATGTTCTACTTCTATTAATATATAGGACTCTATAGCAATCAGTAACTGTTAGGCTCTATTTATGCAAGGAACACTTTCAGACTGCCATCTGTTTTATCTTAAAATGTGAGATTATTGCTACAAGTTGTCTGTAAGCTACTTAAATTCTCTCAAGATGCTACAACTAGTTAGAAAAAAAGGAGCAGGCTTAAAGCAAGAATGTAAAAGCACAAGAAACAGAATAATCTCACAAACATAATACTGAGCAAAGAAGCTAGACAGAAAAGATTACATATTGTGTGATTCTGTATTATATACTTTCAGAGAGAGGTAAAACTAACTTACTCTGTTAGAAGTCGGGATAGTGGTTTCTCTTGGGGGGATGCAAGGTAGTGGATAGAAGACGACACAAGGAGATGTCTGGTTTTGTTCTGTTTCTTTCTTTCATTCTTTTCTTTTTTGTTTTTTGTTTTGTTTTGAGAAGCGTCCAGCCTGTTGCCCAGGGTGGAGTGCAGTAACACAATCGTGGCTCACTGTAGTCTCGACCTCCTTGGCTCAAACAAAGTGATCCTCCCACCTCAGCCCCCCGCAAAGGAGCTAGGACTACAGGCATACACCACAATTCCTGGCTAATTTTTAATTTTTTTTTTAAATAGAGACGGAGTCTCACTGTGTCGCCCAGGCTGGTCTCAAACTCCTGGGCTCAAGCAATCCTCCCACCTCGGCTTCCCAGAGTGCTGGGATGATGGTATCAACCATTGTGCCTGGCCATGTTCTGTTTTTTGACTTTTGTGCTGTTTACACATGTACTTTCACTTAGTGAGCATTCATTGAGCTATATACTTACAGTTTACCCCAAAAGTGCTAGAAATGTAGAGATATGGATAATAGATTGCTAATTTAAAATAAAGATATGACCTTTGAATTTATGGGTTGAAAAACATTTTTACAATGAAAGCAAATAAAATTACAAATTATAGCTTTTCCCTAAAATAACCCCTCTTTTCTATATAGCACATTTCTTGGAAACCTTCTTCCAAGAAACTTAAGAAATACTGTCCTTGCTCCTGCACAACCCCTTAAATATGTCATTTGCCTCTTTCCTGTACTTTATGTTACTTTGTTTTAGAGTATTCTTAATGTGATGAATTAGCAGTAGTGAAAAAGAATAAAATGAACCGGTGGCCAGGAAATTTGGCAAAACCACAAAGGAGACCAGAGCCTAACCCTAGCTCTGTCACCAACTATGTGGCCTTGCACGAGGCACTTATTTTGTCTGAACTAGCTCTAAAGATCCTTTGGAACCCTAAAAATCTATGAATCTGTGGCTGATGAGGAATTTGGAAAAACTCAAGGGGCCAAGGAAGGTAGGAAAGAGAAAGAGAGAAAGAAACAAAATACAGTGCTTTTCCTTTCATGGGAATCATAGAGCTGACCCTTGATTGCCTTGTGCATGTGATTTTTTAAATCTTTCTTTGATGAATTTTTCCTCTCTTCTAATATATACACTTAGGAAATAAAATCCAACATGGTTTATTGTAGTTATCTGTTTCTATTATCGTTCAAATTATGACACAAAATCTAGTAGACTCATGTTTTAGTACAACTCATGTTCTGTGGGGTCATAAATTACATAAATTACATTACATAAATTATAACAACTTATTCTTAGTGATAACTTAATATTATAAGAAGGTAGTGAATTGGTAGGTGATATTGGTGGTAGCGAGAACTAGCAAGGTAAATGGATTCTGTTAAACGTCAGGGTTTGACTTTTGTTGTAAACGATTCTGCCAAAGGACTTTGGAAAAGTAAAGGTCCAGGTCTCCAAAAGTATATATTGGTGGTTTGGACCAAAGACTGAACATGGAACAGAGAAAACATGGCAGCTAGGGGACCCCAGCACAACATATCAACTGTATGGGGGCTGATGATACAGGAATCACATCAGGAAATCAATAAGGAGTAAGAAAATAGTCACATGGAATGAAGATCAATGTTTTAATCTTCACTGAATGTTTACCAGTGTAACTTTTTTTTTTTTTTTTTTTTTTTTTTTTGAGACGGAGTCCTGCTGTGTTGCCCAGGCTGGAGTGCAGTGGCACAATCTCAGCTCACTGCAACCTCCACCTCCCGGGTTCAAGTGATTCTCCTGCCCAGCCTCCCGAGTAGCTGGGATTACAAGCGCGCCACCACGCCTGGCTAATTTTTGCAATTTTTAGTAGAGATGGGGTTTTGCCATGTTGGCCAGGCTGGTCTGGAACTCCTGACCTCAGGTGATCCACCCACCTCGGCCTCCCGAAGTACTAGGATTACAGGCGTGAGCCACCGCACTTGGCCACTACCAGCATAATTTATAAGAGAAATGCCTTCCAGGTTGACCCAAAGTATCTCTTTGCTGCCTCAAAATAATTAGCACCCGTGCCTGGCTTATTATAATACGTTACTCCGTAAATATTTATTGAAAGAAAAATGAATAAATGGGTAGGGGAAGGAGGCAGCAAAGAGCATAGAGCAAAGACTTAATAATAGTACAATGAAGACTGTTTACATAATCCTTTAAGTAGGCTTTGTTTTTGTAATTTCATGCTTCAGGCATGGGACTATGTTCTATTTTCCTCGCAGTCTGCATTGGTTACCACTTGTTCTTTTGAGAAGTTAATTTGTTTTAGTGGCTCGTTTCCTCTTAGCAGTATTTCAGCTTTATTTTTCATTTTGCTAAGTAAGTAAATATGTGGGTACCGTTGATGTGGCCTGTGGTCTCTGAATGGTTGTTGCATAGTATAGTTTCATTTCTTAATATAATTTATAGAAGAATTGCAATCTGAACATTCATATTTAGTATGATTTTTTTGAGACAGGGTCTTGCTCTGTCACCCAGGGTGGAGTGCAGTGGCACAGTCATGACTCATTGCAGCCTCAAGCTCCCAGGCTCAAGCCATCCTCCTGCCTCAGCCTCCCAAGGGTCTGGGACCATAGGCTCATGCCACCATACTCGGCTACTTTTTTAAATTTGTTATAGAGATGAGGTCTCCCTTTGTCACCCAGGCTGGTCTCAAACTCGTGGCCTCAAGCAGTCTTTCCACCTCAGTCTCCCAAAGTGCCAGGATTGTAAGTGTGAGCCACCTGTAATCCTAGTACATGAGTCTGGCCTAGTATAATATATTTTGACGTAACCGTAGGCTAAAAACACTATTGCTATTTTAAAATTACAATCAAATTGTGCCATAGATGCTGCTATGGAATGTTACTGTGGGTTTGGTTTGACATAAAATCCTTATTGTCATCACTGTGCATTACTTCATGTTCTTCTCAGGTATTTGTTACTAGCAGTGGAAAGTACAATGAACTTGGATATCCATTTGGTTATTTAAAAGCCAGTACGACTTTAACTTGTGTAAACCTCTTTGTGATGCCTTACAACTACCCAGTTTTACTTCCTCTTTTAGGTAAGTAAAACATGTGCCATTGAATCATCTTTAAAATACATCGGAAATGAAAAATCCATAATGGACTAAGCATTTTAAATGTAGATGACAGTAAAAAACTGATTTGAAAGGATAGAATTTGCATACTGTTTTCTGTTTTGTTTGTCTTCTTTTTGTTGTTTTTACATCAAACAGAAGAGAAGCTTGACCTTCAGTGTGTGATTCTTATGCTGTTCTTCAGGTTGCAACTTCCAATGCACGCCCCACCCCCAGTCCCCAGTTTGAAGTGCACTTGGCTTTTTTGTATAGTTTGGGCCAAAAAATACCAAAACAAAGCTACCATGGGGTGGGAGTAATGGCTTATGCTTGTTTCTCCTCAGAAGATAAATGCTCTTGAGGCATCTGTTTTAGGCAGAGTAGGGAGTTAAGGAAATAGGTACCAGAGCAAATTCTGCAATGACTGTGATTGTAGAAGCTGTGGTTTCCATAGCAAGATTCTAAAAGGAACAATTCAAGAAGCTGTTACTCAGATACTAATGAAAATGGAGTGGAGATATTTTCCCCTTATTTGAAGAGCCACATCTGTTTAGAGTAATGTAGTACTTACTGCACAGTATCCTTCTAGTTGTAAAGTTGTAAATGTTTTTATTTCATGGAGTTTCTTAATTTTTGCAAAAACAGTCAAATCTTTACTAAGTTTTCATATGATCACTAAAACTATGAGACTTTTAGTGCTATAAATACAACATACACTGAATATACTGAAATTGCAATACTTTCAAATGTTGAGTTAAGAAGTTTAAGAATGAGTCATTATAAATGTATTAGCATGATTATTTTATATAACCTATCTACTTTATTTCTTAGTCCAACCTAAGAGGGATGTTCTCTTTCTAAGAGCTGATTATCATTAACATATAATATAGGTTATATCTTTCAGATTAATAAGACTGCCAGTAAAAAAGTATCTGTATTTTGCAGATTTATTTATCCCTTTTCTTAAATATGTCTTTATGACTTCAGTTTCCACAACTATAAAGTGAAGAGATTAGACTATGTAATCTTCACTTACACTGTTAATGGTATTATTTTTCTATTTTTAAGTACATTTTTTTGATCTACTTGATCTATTGACATACAAAAAGCTGTACATACTTGATGTATACAACTTGATGAGTTTGGAGATAAGTATATACCCATTAAACCATCACCTCAATCTATGTCATAAACCTATCAGTCACCTCCAAGAGTTTCCTCCTGCCCTGATAAGATCTACCCTCTTACTGATCTTTCAAGTACACAATCCGTATTGTTAACTGTAGGTACTATGCTAGAAAACATTATGCTGAGTGAAATAAGCCAGACACAGAAGAACAGATACTGCATACCACTTACACACTTTTTATTTTGAGATAATTGTAGATTCACATGCAGTTGTAAGAAATAATATAAAAAGAGATGACCTCAAAAGCACAGGCTACAAAAACAAAACTAGATACATGGGACTGTATCAAACTTAAAAGCTTGTGCATCAAGGAACATGATCAACAGAGCGAAAAGGCAACCTGTGGAATAGGAGAAAATATTTGCGAACCATATATCTTATAAGGGCTTAAATTCCAAAAAATATAAGGAGGTCTTACATTTCAATAGCAAAACAAAAACAAAACCCTAAATAGCCTGCTTAAAAAATGGACAAAGGACTTGAATAGATATTTCTCCAAGGAAGAGGTACAAATTGTCAACAAGCATATCAAAAGATGCTCAACATCACTAATCATTACAGAAATGCAAATCAAAACTACAGTAAGGCATTACATTACACCCCTCAGGATGGTCACTATCACAAAAACAGAAAATGAGAAGTGTTGGTAAAGATGTGGAGAAATTGGAATTCTTGTGCACTCTTGGGAATGTAAAATGGTGCAACCAATATGGAAAACAGAAGTACCTCAAATAATTAAAAATAGAATTAACCATATGATCCAGCAATCCCATTTCTGAGTATATATCCAAAAGAATTGAATCCAGAATCTTGAAGATATATTTGCACACCCATGTTCACTGCAGCATTATTTACAATAGCCAAAAAAAAAAAAAAAAAAAATGCCACTGTTGGATAAATGAATAAAGAAAATGTGGTATATATACATGCAATGGAATATTATTTAGCCTTAAGAAGGAAATTTTGTGACATGCTACAATATGGATGAACCTAGTGGACTTATGCTAAGTGAAATAAGCCAAATGACAAATATTGTATGATTCCACTTATATGAGGTATTAAAAGTAGTCAAACTCATAGACACAGAGGCTGGGTGAGGGGGAAATGGGGACTTGTTCTTCAGTGTGTAACTGAGTTTCAGTTTTGTAAGGTGAAAAACCTCTAGAGATCTGTGGCACAGCAATATGCATACAGTTAACACTATTGGACTGTACAGTTGAAAATGGTTAAGATGGTAAGTATTACGTGTTTTTAATCACAATTTATTTCTTTTTCTTTTTCTTTTCTTTTCTGGTTTTTTTTTTTTTTTTTTTTTGAGATAGAGTCTGTCTCTGTCACCCAAGCCAGAGTGTAAGGGCATGATCTTGGCTCACTGCAACCTCCGCCTCCTGGGTTCAAGTGATTATCCTGCCTCAGCCTCCCAAGTAACTGGGTTTACAGGCGCGCACCACCACGCCCAGCTACTTTTTGTATTTTTAGCAGAGACGAGGTTTCACCATGTTTTCCAGGCTGGTCTTAAACTCCTGACCTCAAGTGATTGGCCCACCTCGGCCTCCCAAAGTGCTGGGATTGCAGGCATGAGCCACTGCACCCAGCCTAAACACAATTTTTAATAACATTTTTTAAGAAGAAATAACACAGAAAGATCCTATATACTCTTTACTCAGTTTTCTCAAATGGAAATCTTGCAAAACTACAGTACAGTATCACAGTTGTGATATTAACATTGATGCAGTGAAGATACAGAACATTTTCATCACCATAAAGATCCCTTATGAGGCCCTATTATAGCCACATCTACCTGCCTCCTGTACCCATCCCCTCCTTAACCACTGCCAACCACTAATCTGTTCTACATGTCTATAATTTTATTATATCAAGAATGTTATATAAATGGAACCATTCAGTATGTAACCTTTTGGGATTGGCTTTTTTCACTCAGTGTAATTCTCTAGAGATTCCTTCAGGTTGTTGCAAGTATCAATAGTTTGTTCCTCTTCACTGCTGAGTTTACAAACTATGACATGAATATACCACAGATTCTCCACCTGTTCACCTGTTGAAGGACATCTGTGTTGTTTATGCTTTTTGGCTATTGTGAATAAAGCTACTGTAAACATTTGCTTCCAGGTTTGAACATAAGTCTTCACTTCTCTGAGGTAAATGCCCAGGAGTGAAATTGCTAGATCCTATGGTAGTTGCATGTTTAGTTATTTAAGAAACAGCTTAAGTGTTTTCCAGAGTAGCTATACTATTTTACATTCCCACCATTAGTGTATGAGTGAACCAGTTTCTCTGCATCTTCATCAGCCTTTGGTGGTGTTAGTATTTTTTAAATTTTAGCCATTTTGATAGGTGTATACTGATATAGCACTGTGGTTTTAATTTGTATTTCCCTAATGGCTAACAATATTGACCATCTTTCTATGTGCTCATGTGCCATTGTATATGTTCTTCGGTGAACTGACTTTTCCCTATATTTTAATTAGATTGTTTGCTTTTGTTACTGTTGAGTTTTGGAAGTTCTTTATATATTGTAGATACTAGCCCTCTGACAGATAGGTGACTTGCAAATACTTATTTAGATCTTTTCTGATCTTTCATTGGTGTTATGCAGTTTTCCGCATACAAATACAGTGCATATTTTGTTATATTTATACCTACTTCATTTTTTGAGTAATTGCAAATGGTATTATATTTTTGATGTTGGTATCTACATGTTCACTGCTAGTATATACAAATACGGTTGATTTTTATGTTAATATTGTATCCTGCAACTTTACTGAGCTCACTTATTAGTTGTAGGAGAGTTTTATAGATTCCCTGAAATTTTCAATGTAGACAATTATGTCACCTGCAAATAGAGACAGTTTTACCTTTTCTATTCTTATCTTTATGCTTTTTCTTTTCTTTTCTTGCCTTACTGTACTGTAGAGAACTTCCAGCACTGTGTTGAATGGCAGTGGTAAGATGTATGTTCCATCAGTGCTTGACTATGCACTATTCATTCTTCAATTAAGCATAATGCTTTTGTAGATTTTCTTTATCAAATTGAAGAGTTCTGGCTGGGTGCGGTGGCTCACGCCTGTAATCTCAGCACTTTGGGAAGCCAAGGCAGTCTGATCACCTGAGATCAGGAGTTCAAGACCAGCCTGACCAACATGGCAAAACCTCATCTCTACTAAAAATTACAAAAATTAGCTGGCATGGTGGCACACACCTGTAGTCCCAACTACTTGGGAGGCTGAGGCGGGAGAATTGCTCGAACCCGGGAGGTGGAGGTTGCAATCAGCCGAGATCACGCCACTGCTCTCCAGCCTGGGAGACAGTGCAAAACTCCATCTCACAAAAAAAAAAAGGTTAAAGAGTTCCCCTTCTATTTGTATTTTTCCGAGTTTTTAAAAATCATAAATAGGTGTTAGAGCTTCTCAAATGCTCACTCTTTCTTTTTTTTTGAAATGGAGTCTAGCTCAGTTGCCCAGGCTGGAGTGCAGTGGCGCGATCCCGGCTCACTGTGAGCTCCACCTTCTAGGTTCACGCCATTCTCCTGCCTCAGCCTTCCAAGTAGCTGGGACTACAGGCGTCCACCGCCACGCCTGGCTAATTTTTTGTATTTTTAGTAGAGACGGGGTTTCACCATGTTAGCCAGGATGGTCTCGATCTCCTGACCTCGTGATCCACCCGCCTCAGCCTCCCAAAGTGCTGGGATTACAGGCGCGAGCCACCGCGCCCGGCCTTTTTTTTTTTTTTTTAAGATGGAATCTTGCTGTGTTGCCCAGGCTGGGGTGCAATGGCATGATCTCAGTTCACTGCAACCTCCACCTCCTGGATTCAGGCAGTTCTCCTGCCTCAGCCTCCCAAGTAGCTGGATTACAGGCATATACCACCATGATTTGCTAATTTTTATAATTTCAGTCAGAGATGGGGTTTCACCACATTGGGCAAGATGGTCTTGAACTCCTGACCTCAGGTGATCCATCTGCCTTGGCCTCCCAGAGTGCTGAGATTACAGGCGCGAGCCACTGGGCCCGGCCTCAAATGTTCTTTCTGCATCATTTGATATGACCATATGATTTTTCTTCTTTAGTCTGTAAGTATGATGGATTACACTAATTTTCAAATATTGAACCAGCTTTCTACCCCTGAAATAAATCTCACTTGGTCATGGCATATAATTCTTTTCATATATATTACTGAGTTCTATGTGCTAATATTTTGTTGAGTAATTTTGTGTTTATATTCATGAAAGATATTGGCCTGTAGTTGTCTTTTTTGTTGTTGTCTTTGGTTTTAGTATCAAGGTAATACAAGCTCTTCATAAAATGAATTGGGAAGTGCTTCTCCTATTCTGTTTTCTGGGAAAGATTGTGTATAATTGGTATTAATCATTCTGTAAATTTGATAGAATTCCTGAGTGAAACTATCTAGTTCTAAACATTCCTGTTGGGAGTTTTAAAATTATTAATTTTAAAATTCAATTTGTTTCATAGTTATAGGGTTATTCAAATTATGTACTTAATTGAGTGAAATGTGGTTATGTGTCCTTTTGAGGAATCAGTCCATTTGTCCATTTCATCTAAGTTGTGAAATTTGTGTGTGTAGAGTCATTCTTGGCAATCCCTTATTGTCCTTTTGATGTGTACAGAGTCTTTAGTGATATCACCTATATTATTCTTGGTATTGATAACATGGATCTGATGTCTTCTTTGTCTTTGTCAGCCTTGCTAGATGTTTGTTACTTTTATTCATCTCATCAAAGAACCAGCTGTTTCATTAATCTTATCAATTTTTTTCTTTTTAAAATTTCATTGATTTCTTTATTTCCTTTCTTCTCCTTACTTTGTTTGTTTTGCTTTTCTTTTTTGATTCTTGGTATGGGATCTTAGATTATTGGTTTGATCCTTTTCCTCTTTCCTGTTGTAAGTAGTACTTAGCCTTTATTTTCTCTCAGAACTAATTTAGCTGCTTTTCACAAATTTTACATGTTGTCCTTCATTTTCATTCACTTTACTTTGTCTTTTGATTTCTCCTGAGACTTATTTGACCCATAGATTATTTAGAAGTGTATTGTTCAATTTCCAAGTGTTTTGAAATTTACCTATTATCTTTTTGTTACTAGTTTCTAGCTTGAATTCCATCATGGTCAGAGGACACATCTGTATTTGATATCTACTCTTATAAATATGTTGCCATTTGCTTTATGGCAAATGATATTTTCTGTCTTAATATATATTCCAGCGGTGCTTGAGAATAATGTACGGTCTCATGTTGTTTGGTAGGATATTCTAGAAGGGTTAAATTATTCCTGTTGGTTGATGGTGTTCTGCTATATCCTTGTTGATTTTCTGTCTATTTGCTCTATCAGTTTTTGAGAGAGGGGTATTGAAGTCTCCAACTATAATTGTGGATTTGTCTATTTCTTTTTCAGTTCCATCAATTTTTGCTTCAACTATTTTGCAGCTTTTACTTGGTTCATATACATTTAGAATCATGGTGTATTCTTCCTTGATGGATCATTATGTAATGTATCTTTGCTAATTTTCTTTGCTCTTAAGTCTGCTTTATCTGCTACTAATGTATCCACTTCTGTTTTTCTTTGACGTTTGCATTATATATCTTTTTCCATCATTTTACTTTGAACTTGCCTGTAACTATTTTGTTTAAGTGAGTTTCTTATGGACAGCACATTTTTGGGTCATGTTTTTTAATCCACTCTGCCAATCTTTGTTTTCTAATTGTTGTATTTAGATATCTGCATTTAATGTGATTATTGTTATGTTAGGGCTTAAGTATGCCATCTTATTGTTTTCTCTTTGTTCTATTTTTCTTTTCTCTGTTTTCATTTTACTGGCATCTTTTGGGTTATTTAAACGTTTTTTAGAATTCTATTTTCTTTTACCTATAGTACTTTCAAGTATATTTGTTTGGATAGCTTTTTTAGTGATTGCTCCAGGTGTTATATATGCATAAATTACCAAAGTCTACTCGTTCTCATTATTTTACTAATTTGAGTGGAATATAGAAACTTTATCTCTCATTATATTCCCTTACCCTCCTCCATTTATACTAAAATTATCTGAACTATTTTATGTACAATTAGAAACACATGCGGCCTTGTTATAACTTTTGCCTCAACTGTCAAACATAATTTAGAAAACTCAGGATGAAAGTCTATTGTTTTAAACCATATTTTGGCATATCCTGTTCTTTCTTCCTGATAATTCAAGATTTGTTCTTTTATATTTAATTTCTGTTTAAAGAACATCTTTAGCTGTTTTTTAAGGATAGGTCTGCTAGTGACAAATTCTCTTAGTTTCTCTTCATCTGAGAATATCTTGATTTTCCCTTCATTCCTGAAATATATATATATTTTTGTGTGTGTGTGTATATATATATATGTGTGTATATATATATATATATATTTTTTTTTTTTTTGCTAGGTATAGAATTCTCGGTTGACAGTACTGTTATTTCAGCACTAGCAAAATGCTGTGTAACTGCCTTCTGTTCTTTTGGTTTCTAATAAGAAATCTACTTTAATTCTAATTGTTTTTCCTCTGTAAGTGAGGTATTGTTTTTCTTTGCTTTCAAGATTTATTTCTGCCTTTAGTTTTCGGAAGTTTGATTATGATGTGTCTTGGCATGCATTTCTCTGAGATTATTTTGTTTGAGGTTCACTGAGCTTCTTGAATCTGTAGGTTTATTTCTCCTTCCAAATTTGGCCACTTTTCAGCCATTATTACCTTGAGTACTTTCTCAGCCCCACTTTCTTTCTCTTCTCCTTCCAGGATTCTGTTGACATGAATGTTAGATCCTTTCTTGTAGTTTCATAGGTTCGTTAGGCTCCGTTCATTGTTTTCATTCTATTTTCTCTGTTATTCAGATTGGGTAATTTACATTGTTCTATTTTCTAGTTCATTGATTATTTGCTCTGTCCCCTGCATTCTGTTGTTGAGCCTATCTACTGAGCTTTTTGTTTTGGTTATTGTATTTTTTTAATTCTAAAATTTCCATTTAGTTATTCTTTATATCTTCTATTCTTATTTTCTATTTCTTTGCATGTGTTTTCATTTGTTTCGAGCCTGCTCATATTATTTTTTGAAACATGTTTTATGATGGCTGCTTTAAATTGGATATTTTTAACATCTCTATTATCTTGGTGTCAACATCCCTTAATTGTCTTTTTAAATTAATTTTGAGGCCAGGCGCGGTGGCTCACACCTTAATCACAGCATTTGGGAGGCCAAGGCAGGTGGATCACTTGAGGTTAGGAGTTCCAGACCAGACTAGCCTGGCCAACATGGTACAACCCCGTCCTTACTAAAAATACAAAAATTAGCCGAGCATGGTGGTACACACCTGTAATTCCCACTACTCAGGGGTCTGAGGCACGACACTCATTTGCATTTGGGAGGCAGAGGTTGTAGTAAGCCCAAATCACGCCACTGCACTCCAGCCTGGGTGATGGAGTGCTACTCTGTCTCAAAAATAATAATAACAATAATAAGTTTGAGATCTTCCTGGTTCTTGGTATAAGTGATTTTTTTTCCTGTACATTTTCAGTATTTTCTTACGAATCTCTGGATCTTACTTAAACCTTCTGTTTTAACTTACTTCCTCTCACACTCTTTTGGAGAAATTGGGAGGTGTTGCCTCATTCATGCCAGGTAGAAGTTCAGGCTCGCCACTTGGTCTTCATTGACACCAAAAGGGAGGGGTCTCCTTGTTATTGTTGTGTGCGGGTGGGAGTTCTGGATCCCCCCTAAAATGATACCTTCCTGGCTGGAAGAGGTAGGAATGCTTCATTGTCTTCCACATTTGACCTCTACTGACACCATAGGGGTAGCGGTGACCTCATTACTACTGAGCAGTGGTGAAAGTCCTATGCAACTATTATGGGCTGAGCTATAGGGTCCCATCTTTTGTCTAAGTCCAGCCTGCCTTCCAGATTATTCCATGAAAATTCCTTTAACTAGAGTAGCTGGTCTTCCAGTAGCTATCAGGATATAGAGCACTTTACAATAGCAAGACCCATCCTCTCATCTTTGCCTTTGCTCGTCTTTCAGGTAATAGAGGTCAGATGAAGGCATGACATAATGGTTAAGAGGAATGATTATAGTGTGATCAAGCATTCAGTTCTTTTTTGCCTAAAACCTTCTTTGCTTAAGTTGCAACGTGATGCCCATCCCCAAACTCCTCAGCACTCTGCCAAGTCAAATCCTGACACTGTCTTCCTGGCCACCTTTTAGTTTGTATCACTCTATTCCTCAAATGTCAAGTGTTTCTTCTGTTTGAAGTGTCTTCTGTCACCAGTAAGATATGTGTGGCATCTGTGCCTGGTCTTCCTTAGCCTATAACACTGAGACTCCAACCTTGCCTAGAGCATGATGACCTAAATTATTTCGGTTGCCCAACAGCCTTCTGGATGTTTCAAGAGTGTCTTCAAGCCAAGCTGAACTCTTACCTTACCATGCTCTTCCTCCTCTCTCCACAGTTTAGTTAGTGGCATCACCATGTCTATGCAGACATCCCACACCAGAAACTCTGGAGGCATCTTTGACTCTTCCCCTGTTCCCTAATCCCATACATTCAGCTAGGGTCCATCCCGATCTTGACTCAGTTCCCATTCTGCCCCCTGGCTTCAAATATCCATCTCCAGGCCTTTCTGTAACCTGTGTTTTCTGAGGAGTATAGGATTTTTAACACCCTTTGAGGCTGGAGGTCCTTGAGCTCCTGAAGTCCAAACTTGGGATTCCTTGTGAGTTTCTGAAATAAACAAAAACTCAACATTTCCATAATTACTTAATTCTCTGGGTAGTTTAACATCTATAGTGGTTAAGAGTTTGGGCTAGAGGTCATAGCTGCCCAGGTATGAATCTGGCTCTGCTACTTGCTAGTTTCATGACCTTGGGCAAGATACTTAACCTCTCTATGCCTCAGTTTCCTCATTAGTGAAATGGGGATGATGATAGTACTTACCTCAAAGGGATTTAGTTGGAATTAAATGAGTTAATACAGTTAAATTGTTTAGAACTTGCCTGGCAAATAGTAAGTGCTCAATAAATGTTGTTATTATTTTCGTTATTAATATCTACATTATCTTAGTAGCTCTCGAAGGCACTGCTTTCTTATACTAAGAATATACTGTACGGTTATTGTATAATTTTACAGTTTTAGTGGAGAGGGACAGTTTGTAAAAGGGCAAGTTAAGTTACACAGACTTCATAAGTCCAGAAGCATCACTATATTACTACATAGTACAGTAATTGTTCATAATAGTGTCCCTTGTTTTCTTTTTATTAATACCAGATTTCAATCAAATTAAGGTCATGAAAGTTTAATTACTTATGCACTAAAACTTACTAGAAAATATAAAACATCTCATTTTCTGGAATAGATAAATGAGGCTTAATTGTATCAATAAGCTACCAGAATCATGTCATTAAGGAGGTCACCAGATTGTTGTAGTTAGCAAAGGACTCTTTCCCAATTAGGAAATTAATTTTTCTATTGAGACCTAATAACTGCAGAAATTAGAGCATTTGTAACAAGTTTTTTTTCCTTTTCTTAAATATACCACATTCAATCAACCTGTTCTTTTAAATTCAGAACTGAGGGCTTGTGTAAAAAATAAAATGTAGTTCCATATTAAAACCAGTATGATCAGGAGGAAGAAAGGGAGAGGTAGGAGGATAGAGAATAGAAGCAGGATACTTTGATGTGTATCAGTCACTATGTATCTGGTGCTTAACAGCTTATACTGGTTTGTTTGTTTTTCATTTTGTATGGGGCTTTCACACATATATTATGTAGTTCCTTAGAATAGTCTTGTGGTAAGGCAATTATCATCTGACCCATTTTATAGATGAAATGGAGGCTTACAAAGGCGATTTCTCCAAACTCACTGAGCTAAGGATGTGGCTGAGCTTGAACTCAAACCCAGGTCTTCCCTCTCTTTGAAGAAAGAAATGGGGAGAAAGGAACTGGAAGAGAAAATACCAGTCATTTTTGAGGTGTTGGCAGTATCATTTTACTTTCATTCATTCTACACTCCCATCACCTCTTCTTTCAAATGTTGATCAGCTAATTGTTCATATGACACCTTTACTGTACCATCCTAGGGAGTCCATGTGAATGGGTATTTAATCCTATGGAAATAATTTGCTGAGCTACAGAGGTAGTGACTAAGGCACTGTCACACTAGAAGCTCTCTACTCTTAATCTAGACTGCAGAAGATTATCTTTCTTCTCCTGACCCCCATTTTAAAACTCTGGCAGAAAATAATTAGCCTAAACGATCTCCTTGGTGGAATCATTGCACTTGGCATTGTTAGAAATACAAAGAGTATTATATATCTAAAAATTTCTCCAGTATTTATGTTTGTCTGTTAGTTTCCAAAATCTGCCTAATTCCCAACAGACTCCACATAAAGACATGGTATAACAGGATATACCCATGGTCTCTCATTCCTTTCTGTCAGGATATGAATGGTCGTTAAAGGCTCCACTTGCTGCAATGAACCAGAAATATCTTCAAATCTTTAACAAAAGACCTATGTTTTATGACTTTGTAAATTCATTTAAATTTGTTTCAGCAGGAGTGAATAATTTATTATAGCTGTAAAAGGAAGGAAATATGTCACTTTTCTTAACTAAAGTAATTCAGAATTTCAAAGAATAGCCCTATTTGTAAGTAAATTACGCATGTGGGATAGGGATGGTTTTGTCTCTGTAAGTAAAGCATTTTTTTAAAAAAATACTAATAAAACCTTAAGACACAAAATAAAGCATGAATTTATAGTGTCTTTGGTACCTATAGTATATGTGGCAGATTCATGTTGATGTCTGGGGATTCCAATTTTTATATTTTTATTATATTAGAAAAAATATTTTTTTCTTACACTTGGAAATAATGAGATGTGAAGGAAATTTTCATGCAGTATATAAAAATGTATTTAGATTATTAAAATAATTAAATTTAAGTGTGAAAAGATAGGGAATGTCTACTTAGGTAAATATTTTTAGTTCAAATACTTTTAGTACATGGTATTCAAGAAACATGTTTAGTTGTTGTACAGAATTTTAAACTTCAACCTAACATCTGTACTTACTTTTAATAGTGCTTTTAGTATCACCCAATGACTTTAGGTCAGTGAGTGACCTAAAGTTTGGCTCAAAATGTGTGATCATGGAAATTAAAAAATAAAATGAAGAGGCAGGGAAATATGGCTAAACAAAGCATAGACTGATTAAAATTTTTATTTTATTATTTTATTTTATTTTATTATGTTTTTTGAGACAGGATCTTGCTCTGTCATCCAGGCTGGAGTGCAATGGTACGATCACAGCTTACTGCAGCCTCAACCTCCCAGGCTCAAGCAATCCTCCTGCCTCAACCTCCCCAGCTACAGGCATATGCCACCAGACCTGGCTAATTTTCATTTGTTTTTTTTTATAGAGATGGGGGTCTCATTGTGTTGCCCAGGCTGGTCTCAAACTTCTGGGCTCAAGTGATTCATCCACCTGAGCCTCTCAAAGTGTTAGAATTACAGGTGTGAGCCACTACGCCTGGCCCAAAATATAGTTTTAGAGCTTGCTCATCACTGCCTAGAAATTATAGGCTTAGCTTTTGTTCATATATACTTTGTAAAGTCTCTTACCTTGACCTTTCAGCAAAATGTATAACACCCTCTATGTTTAAATGAAATAAATGTTATTCCATCAACCAGTGACCATGGATTGCCCCTGAGGTGAAAATTACTAGAGTTACCAATATGTAAGAGGTTGGGAAAATATTTCAAGTGGATCAAAATCATTGTTTTAATATTGTATTTCATGTAGCATTGCAGATGAAAGAGGAATATGTAACTTAGGAATTTATTTCATTTTTTAGAAAAAATACTATATATAATTTTGGTAAATAATACAACCACTAAAAAAGATAATCAAATAAACGCCAGTGAAATTTTCATCTACATTAAAAGCTGAAGTTTCTAGATGTGGGTTGCTTGATTATATTTTAGAACTCAGTACTAGAATGATGTAATATTTTATTTTTCTATTACAGATGACTTGTTTAAAGTTCACAAGCTTAAGCCAAATCTGAAGTGGCGACAGGCTTTTGACAGCTACTTAAAAACTCTGCCTCCATACTACCTATTAGTATGTATTTGTGTGTATATATGTATTAACTGTATCAATGATGATTCTTGTCACAAAAAATGTTAGTGATCAAAAGCTTTTACTGTTGCAATAAGAGAGATATCTTTTTATTTTACAGATATTTGTGTTGTCACTGTCTTCTCAAATCATGTGTAAGAGTTTGGAGATGTCATGGCGGCACAAAAGAGAACTGTTTTCTCTATTTTATTCCTTTAACTGCCATGGTTATTTTTATAAAACACATCTATGTTTCTCTTATTAAAAGTAACCTTATGAAATTATAATATTGGAATTTAAGAATAAATAGATCCGGATTCATATATTACATCAACTTCCCTTTTTAACTCTAGAAATTCTCAGTATGGGGTTTCCCTCTGGAAAAAGAAAATCTGAAGACATTACAGTTGCCTATTGCCTCTTAAATGTGTCCTAGACACAGCATGAAGTTGGGGCACTGGTGGTGGGAGGTGAAATCTAAACAGATTAAGAAATGACTTGACCTCATTTTGGTTTTTATAATGTGAAGTATTCATGATTTTGAACTGGTGATATAACCTAAATCAAGATTACCAAAATCATTTCAGAGGTTGATGTGACAAACTTTAAGCCAAGTTTCTAGAGGTGAAAAGGCAGAATCTTAAATGGTACCATTGGTGTCACTGGGAGGAGAAATTGGGGTGTGTTACTGTTTACCATGGCAGTAATGGGGCAAACAATAAAATGCAATGTGAAATGATTTGATGATTTGGGAAATAAGATTGAATGCAATTTACTTGTTTGAATTTGCTGTTACTTGCTCTTCTTATCCCACTCTCTTCTGATTTTTTTTTACTTTCTGCTCCTGACTTCTCTGCTATTTTCATTGCCACTTTTTAATGTTCCATGTTTGGTTTTATGTGCAGCACCTTGACTTCTAAGAAATGAATCATGTCCCTTTGCCCCTTATAACTGAACTTTGAGTATTTTAAGATTTATTCTATTCTTACTGTTGTGTATTTTGTTTCCTTATAGCCATTAAAGAAAGCACTAAGGATGATGGGAGCTCCAAATCTGATATCAGATAATTTAGATTGTGGACTTAGTTACAGTGTTATCTCTTACCTTAAAAAACTCAGCCAACAGGTAGTATTGGTAAAAACAAACAAACAAAAATCCTTTGCCCTCAGAAGTGCATTTCCTTATTCTTTAGTGTAACTGTAATTTTTCAAATTAAATGTGTATATATCTCTACACTTTATGGATTAGTAATAATGTGATTCTCTATGGCTTCTAGCTTCACCATTAAGCTGCAGTTAAGGGTCTGTCAGTATCATTTGATGCTGTGCCATTTCTCCTTTTGCCTGCCAGTTTGTCCTACCCACAAGCTGGTTGATATGGGGCAGAGGCTTAATAGACTTCTCTCATGGGTCACATTTTGTCTATCTTCAACCTAGTTCCTCCTCAGATCACTCTGGGCTACAGCATCCCTCCTGTTTAGATCAGCACACTGAGGCATGGTGTGATTGAATGACTTGTCTGAGATTAGTTTTCAGGCATGTGAAGGACTTATACTCACATGCTAGCCCTTGGATAAAGAACTATATGCTTTCCCCTGGAGAGTGGGGAGATGAGACCAGTGTTCCTCACACTGGAGGGTGATAGACCCCAAGGGGAGCTGAAGAGTGGAGCTCAGTTTCCTCTCTTCTCACCCTCCACCTGTTCCTCATTTGCCATTATTCACCTTGTCCCTTGCCTGCCCCTCTCTATTAGTACCTCATCCTCCACTCACCGTTCCTTATCATACTTCTCACCTCTACTTAGCCCATTCTTGTAGGATGGAAATATTTGAGAACTACTGAGTTAGAGCTTTACTTCCATATGAATGTGTTACGTTATATGACAAACTAATGTAGCAGTTTTACTTACCTTATGCACAAAGGTATTCCCAGGTAGGGGACAATAGTAGCATTCGCAGTGGTGATAATGCTTCAAGGTGGATGTGTTTGGAAGTTTGGCCTTTAGGAAATGGAGAGTAGTGAGAAAAACATCAGATTTCACCAAAGAACCAAAGTGACTCCACAATTGGGATGCCGACACACCTTGCTAGGAACTGACAACTTAAGTATGGTCTGGAGCTTACCAGCTCCTACCAGTCCAGTGTGCTTATAAGTGCAAAAGAAAGTAAGGGCAACCCCAGATTTCTAATCTACCAAGTATCCCCCTAACCTCCTTACCTCTCTGCTAATAGATTTTTTTGTGGTTGTTGTAAATGTTTTGGTTTGGTTATTTATTTATTTATCTATTGATCTATCGATTTTTTAAAAATTTGATGTTTACCTAAGCCTTTAAGGCTGTGTCACCAAGGTATGGCCACAAGGAAGAATAGTGTACAGATATTTTAATTAATGCAAGTTCTGGGACCTTTTGGGGCACATGTATCATTTTATGCATGAGCTTTCAAGACCATTTGAGGAAACAGACGCTTCATTTTCTCTTATCTCATATTTCATGACTTAAGAATTTTTTAGCGATAATAAGCATAGACTTAATTCCAATAATTAGGGAAAATTAATAAATATCTCTGACCAAACCACAAGAAATCCAAAATTATTTTAGGTTTACCAAACATTGGTGGAATTCCATCTTTTTGAGAAAAAGAGAAGATCATAGCTAATTTATAATAGCTCAAATTACTAATTTAATAACTAGGTCACCGGTGTTTCTTGAGCCATTTCAGATTTATGTAAAACACAAAATATGCCAAATATATATTGCTAGAATACACTCACACAATATTAATCAATATGGTATCACAATGCCTATTAAGAGGCTTTTTACAAATTATTTACTTGGTAATATCTGTTAAATTAAGCATTATCTTCTAAGACCTTTTTTGGATAGTCCAATATTAGAGATAAATAGTTCAATTTTTTCAGATATAATGCCAATCGATGAATTTTAGCACTAGTTTACATATATAAATACAGAGTCTTAAACCTTTATGTCTGAGTCTGAAATGAACCTGTTCACTTAGACTAGATTTTATCATAACAAAATGTGCTTTTAAATATCTATGAATGAAATTCTTATTCATGGTTTTTATTCTCTCCATGATTTTATTATAATTTTGACACTAGACGAGAAAGAAAAAAACAAAAACAAACAACAAAAAGCCATATTATTTGTCTTTCCCGCCCCCTATCTGTTTGCTGTGGTAGTGCAGAGAAGCACAGGAAAATGTTTAATTATCCATTTTTCTGTGATTTGTAACTGAAAATTGTTCTGTGGGGTTCTGAAAGTATTATCTTTCTTAAGTAGTAAAAATGACAGTGGTAATGTAGATTTTTTATAACACATTGTGTACTTTCATTTTAGACCAAACTAGAGTCAGAACGAATACTAGCATCAGTGGGGAAGAAACCTCCCCAGGAAATTGGAATTAAAGTGAAAAATCATTCTGGAGGTGGCATGTCCTTGACTCACAATAAAAATTTTAGAAAACTATTGAAAGAAATCACAGGGGAAACTGCGCTTAGGCTGACAGAATTGAACACCAAAGAATTTGCTGGCTTCCAAATTGGGCTCTTAAACAAGGTAAATTGTGACATAAATAGTTTGTATTTGTTTGAACTTGTCTGATACATTTATGTCTTTCATATTCCTTTAATTTTGAAATAATGGACAATCCTATTTTGGAGTTAGTAGTTAATGATGGACCAGTTTAGGAATTGTCAGCAGATATCAATATGGAATTAAATGGATAAGATTTATTTTGTGGATAACACCCATGAAAGATAAAGGGGAGATGAAGCTGGAGTAGGCAGGGAGAGCTTCCAAGCCACAAAGCTGACCCATCACCTATGAGAGGAATGAGAAATGAAGAAGAATTGGGTGTGAAGAAGCTCAGACATTGGTGTAGCTTGGAGAAAGTCTTGGCCAGCCCAGTGGGGACCTCTAGCACCAAGATTTCCCATAGAGGAGGACCACGCTGGGCAGAGCTGGCCAGGCCCTAACACCCTGCCATTCTCTGTTACTGGCCATGGGCAGCCTGGGAAGGGCATGGCCTCAGCTCAGTGCTGCAGCACCCTATGGTACCACAGCAGCGGGAGGCTCTCTGCTAACTGCATTCCTTGCAGGATCAGCCATTGCTTTCCTGAGGGGAGATCCCAGCAGCTTACCTCCCCTCCATGGCTGCCAGATGAATACATCTAGAGTACAAGCAGTGGTCCTGCAAGGTGGCCACAGGTATCAATCTGGGGATTTGGTGTTTTAAATGAAATATTTGAAAAGGGATAGTCCTGTGGCTTTAATACCCTGTAGGTGTGTTACAACGCAGAACAAGGCTAGCAAGTGGAATTTTGCCACTGGGAAAATTCTGCTGTAGTCAGTTGTATTGATATAATGCTCTTCAATAACATTTTAAGAGAGATAAGTATTATATTTCTATATTAAAAGCCTCAGGAATAGCTGAAATTATTTGTTTCATTTCAAATAGGATTTGAAACCTCAGACATACAGAAATGCTTATGATATTCCCCGTAGAGGTCTTTTAGACCAGCTGACCAGAATGAGATCCAATCTGCTGAAAACGCACAAGTTTATTGTTGGACAAGATGAAGGTAAAATAACTGTGAAATACTTTTTTTTTTTTTGGAAAATGCCAGGCATGACTTACAGGAAGGTGTTTATTGCATAATGAGTAGGTTATTTTATAGTATTTTAATGTATAAAATACCTGTTTTCACTGAATCCCTATGTCTGTTTACCAGGCACATTTTTTTTTTTTTTCAAGTTTAAGGGCAAGTGTGCATTAATCAGCACGTACACTCCACTTGCCATGCTTTAGCTATTGTAAGCTTCAAACAACCCCAGGAAATAGATACTGTTTTTATGTCCACTTCATGGACATGGAAACTGAGAGTGAGCATTTTAGTAGTTTGCCCAAGTTTAGCCAGTTGGAAAGTGGCAGAACCTAGATCTATGAGATTTCCCAATCTGCACACCCAAACACTATAACACCCAGCCTACTGTGATAAACTCAGTAGAGAATACCTCATTTAAATGAAAGTAATCAACCTAATGGTATTGAGGATAATTGTGACTACAAATTCCATTTACTCCATTTTGTTTATTTTAAAAAGGCTCACCTGTTTACTAAAATGAGCAAATCTTATTCCGGCCAATTCCCTGAAATTATACACAAAGTTTTGTGTGTAAGAGGGCTTTTCTAGGAAGAGAACCTACAGATTTAATCAAATTCTCAGTGAGTAAGACCTACTAACCAAGATTCTCTGGATGATAAGAGAATGCCGTAGAGCCTAGACTCTTTGAAATGCAGAAAATATGTGGTGATTTGAGTTGGGATGGTGGTGTAGGGTCAGCCCATTCTCAAACCTGGTTTGAAGGCAAGGGAGTTGTTCTAATCCTAGCGATGTGAGCCTGTAGGCAGTAGTAATGGTAAGACTAAGTTATGATTGGGGTGAAGAGAGATGATTCTAGATCCTAGAATGCTAGATTCGAGACTTTAAATACTATTGGATGCCAAGACACACTGCTAAACCAAACTATGATGTCTTCTCAAAAGGACCATACGCTTCAGCTATAAGCATCAATTCCTTTTCCTGTGATTTTGCAGATTCCCTTCATAGTGTTCCAGTTGCACAAATGGGTAACTATCAGGAATATCTGAAGACATTGGCTTCTCCGCTGCGAGAGATTGATCCAGACCAACCCAAAAGACTGCATACTTTTGGCAATCCATTTAAACAAGATAAGAAGGTAGGATACCTATGCCTATGTCTGCCTAAATTGGGATATTCTTGCTATATAATTATTTTCTTTTTGGCAAGATGAATACAAATCAGAGGTTCTCCATTTGTTTGTTTAAACAATAAAATATGACACCTAGGCTCTTAGTGGGAGCCTCCTGATGCAACAGTGTTTTGGTTGAATAAAGTCAGAGCTGCCATGTATTGGGTACTAGTAGGAGCTGGTGTTTTAAATGATCTCATTTAATGCTCACAACTGTTCTGTAAGACGAATGCTACTGTTTGCCCTTTAAAAGGGAGAAATCAAGGGCCGCAGTGGTCAAATGCCTTACCTGTGACACAGCACATAAGAGCAAGGATTAGAATCCACGTCTTTCTCACTCCAGAGTATATATTCATCCCACCACACACTAATTTCTTTAATATCGAAATCACAGTTTATTTCCTGTTCCCATGGTTCATATTTGTAGTGCTTGATCTAGAAAACGATGAATGCGTCCCTTGAAATATGAAGTACTAAGTGATGTTGTTTTACTTGAATGGTCCTACTAAAAATCTAAATGTGGGACGTGTGTGTGTGTGTGAGTGTGAGAGAGATATACTGACTTACCTATTAAAGCATGAAAACAGATGGGATTATAGCTGCACTCATGGAGGAGACCATTGGTATTAAGGCCCAGACCACACAATAATCTCTTTTGTGACAAGACTAGATTCAGAGGTATTCCACCTCACCTCAATCCTCAATTAAATGGTAGTCCACCTCACCTAAATCCTCAGTTTATCTTTCTGTGCTTCGCTTTCCTCATTTTGTAGCACTGGGGATAATAATTACACCTAACTAGGCTGGACGAGGTGGCTCACGCCTGTAATCCCAGCACTTTGGGAGGCCGAGGCAGGCAGATCACTTGAGGTCGGGAGTTCGAGACCAGCCTGGCCAACATGGCGAAACCCTGTCTCTACTAAAAATACAAAAATTAGCCAGGCATGCTGGTGGGTGCCTGTAATCCCAGCTACTGTAGAAGGCTTAGACAGGCAAATCACTTGAACCCGGGAGGCGGAGATTGTAGTGAACCAAGATCGTACCATTGCATTCCAGCCTCGGCGACAGAGTGAGACTCCATCTCAAAAAAAAAAAAAAAAAAAAAAAATTACACTTAACTAATAGAACTCTGCATGATATTAAATGAGTACATGTACACTGTTTACAACATGAACAGGCATATAGTAAATTCTCAGTGAAAATGTTTTCCCCTTTCTGTATTGTTTATGAGTAAAAAATCCTTTGGAAAAGTCATTTAATATGATTTTATTCAAATAATAAGGGCACATGTTCTTGGATTGTCTTTGGACAAGAACAGCTCTTGGCTAGACTTCTACACTGCTGCCTCTCATCTTTTATCTACCCTCAAGAGTGAAAAGCCTCCTCACTGCCTGCCCAGCATCAAAGTGGGCATATTTGAATCCTTGTGAGGCTGCAGACGGGGGAGTTACATTTTCCACCTGCCTGCCTTTCAACATCTACACGTAGCATACTGTACAGTGATAATCAGTGTTGTTTAATGATATGAGTTTGAAGCACAAAAAAGGAAAGTATTTCCCTTATGAAGGGTTGATGCAAAGTGGTTTGTACTTCTCTCATTTTGATTGAATAATGCTGCTTATTTGCATACTTTCTGTTTTATCATTATTGTAGTATGTTTTGCTTGGAACAACATCCTGTATGTTAGTTTCCTCCTTGTTCCATTTAAATTGGATTAAAATTGAGTTGCATTTCTCTAAGAACAAAGTTGGGGTGGGGTAAGGTAAATCTTCGGCCCATGATTAATATTTATATTATATTAATCTGGCATGGGATTTTAAAAAATGAAAGAAAAAAAGACAGTGATACAATGTAAGATTGATTATGTATGCATATTAAGAGTGCTTGCAGTTTTATAATAGTTGCATTTTGGTCTTTAATGAAATACGTTCATTTATGTGTTTTTTAGGGAATGATGATTGATGAAGCAGATGAGTTTGTAGCAGGGCCACAAAACAAAGTGAAACGTCCAGGGGAACCCAGCAGTCCTATGTCATCTAAGAGAAGGCGGAGTATGTCCCTGCTGTTGAGGAAACCACAAACACCACCTACTGTAACTAACCATGTGGGCGGAAAGGGACCACCCTCAGCCTCGTGGTTCCCATCTTATCCAAACCTCATAAAACCCACCCTTGTACATACAGGTATAGAGTAGTGGTTGTGATTTCCTTATGGCTCCTAGAGGACTAAAACGCTAAACAATTTTATTTTCCTTTCTCTATTCCTTCCTTTATGTTGTTTGTGTTCATTAAGTAAGCCATTACTAAATCATCTATGTGGTAGGTACAATAATCCCCACAGAGAGCAGAGAACCTGTTTCAAGGATCTCAATCTACATAAGGTGAAAAAATTATATAGTAATTAACAGTGATGAATACATTGCTTACCAAGTAAATACCACAGTAATTAATGGAGAAATGGAAAGAGGTGAGCATGTTTGCTGCGACCTTTTGTAGTGGCTGCAAGGGTGAGGAGGATAAAGCAGGTTTCCCTGGCAGTAGGGGCAAGAGTGGATCTGCACTTGCTCTTTGTGTTATCACCACCTATGCATGCTCTAACCCAGTGCAGTCTGGTATCTGCCTCCTTGACCCCACTGAAACATTCTCATCAAGGTCACTAGTGTCTGCAGCACATTGCCATTCCTTCTCTGCAGCATTTGACACAGTTATTCACTCCCTCCTCCATGGGTACATTGGGTTCTCAGACACCATAAGCTCATAGCTTTCTTTTCCCTCTAATAGCAACTCCCTTTCATCCTCTTTTTCTGGTTTTGCCTTTTCTTTCCACCTCTAAATATCATAGGGCCTCAAAGCTCAATCCTGGGACCTCTCCTATTCTTCACTGCACTCTCTTCCTAGGTGACCCCATGCAGTCTTGGGGCTCTAAATTTGATCTATGTTTCAACAACTCTGATATTTATATCTCTAGAATATTACTTGCTCCTCAAATTCAGACTCAGACTTACTTGTGGACATACATCTCCACTTAGGTGTCTAATAGACAAATAAAACTCAGTAAGTTTCATGAGTTTCAACTGAACTCTTGAACTTGCCCCTCTCCAAAACAGCTCTACTTATAGCCTTCCACATTGCAGATAATGGCACCATCCAGATATGTGCCAGTAAAGCTTTAACATCTGTCAGGGTTGAGGAGCATAGAAAAGCTCTAGATTGTAGTGTTTGCAGATTTCCTTTATGTAAATAATGCTAATATTTATCAATGTCAAGCTATCAACCTGAGATCATTGAACCAGAGTCAGGAAGAATGCTCTGGAGGGCAGTTGTGCCCTGACTCCTGCCACACTTCAACACTATTTACCCAGTGGTTCAGGTGACAAACCATAGAGTCATCATGATTTTTCTCTTATTCTTCCCTCGCTTTGATACCTTTCACAAGTTCAGGAAACTTGATGTTCAACATCCCTAAATCCCACTATTTCTCTCTATCCCTCCAGTGCACACTGCTGTGACCTCTCACCATGCTAGTACAATACCTTCTTATCTCAGCTTCATGTTTCTAAACTAGCCCCCATCTATCATATACTCTCTAATCCTGTGGCCAGATAATTATGTCCACATGTATATCACATCATGCCATGTTGCTCCTGAAAACCCATTCTCAACTCTCCTAAGCACTCAGAAAGGACCCTGAACCAGCTTTAGTCTGCAAGACTGCACAGCCTGGCCTCTGTCATCTTCTCCTAACACGGGAGCCCCTGGGGCTCCCTCTGCTGCTGTCTCCCAAAGGCCTGTAGATGGCTTCCCCAACACCAGCCCAATGCTGCCTCTTTCATTTGCTCATTCTGCATATACTGTCTGACTGCCCCATGAGGATGTGAGCTCCACAAGGGCAAGGGAACGTTGCTCTCGGGCTGTTTACTGCTGATCCCCAGCTCCCGACACACTGCCTGCCACAGACGATGAATAAATGAAAGAGATGTCACATCTGGAGTGAAAAGAAAGTCACTTTTCTGACACAGAAAAGAAGAATTAGAAAGATAATACACTAAAAGGGATTTTTGGTGATGGAGTGTGTTATAGAACTTTCAGCACTAATGGCCACCTCTATTTTCTCAGAATGTATTTGATGTAAAGAGGAGGCAGCTTGTGGTGTATCCAAGTTGTCTGGCTTCCAGCTCAGTAAAGCATGGCAGGTTGTATGTGAATTTGAGAAGTCATGAAATAAAGTGAGACTTGCTGTTTTCAACTTGTAAAGCATAACAAGCTGACACTAACGCATGAGTACCAGGGATCTGTGAATGTGTGTTTAGAGTTGTACTGTCTTACTTGGTTTCCATATGTATTCATAGGGCCAGAAAATAAGAGGTGGTTTTATTGTATTATGTGTCCTGGCCTCAATTTGAGGGGTCTCAGATCGCCACCTGGTATATCCTCCTGCTTTATGAGATAATTTCCTAGAAATTGAGCATCAGAGGGATATACCTGTGGGGTTGACATAATACACTTACCTCACAGCTCAACCTCTTCATTTGGTTTCCAGATGCTACTGTCATTCACGATGGCCATGAGGAGAAGATGGAAAATGGTCAGATCACACCTGATGGCTTCCTGTCAAAATCTGCTCCATCAGAGCTTATAAATATGACAGGAGATCTTATGCCACCCAACCAATTGGATTCTCTATCTGATGACTTCACAAGTCTCAGCAGAGATGAGCTGATTCAAAAACCTGGTATTAACGCATTTGTAGGAGGAGCCAAAAACTGCAGTCTCTCTGTTGATGACCAAAAAGACCCAGTAGCATCTACTTTGGGAACTATGCCAAATACATTACAAATCACTCCTGCTATGGCACAAGGAATCAATGCTGATATAAAACATCAATTAATGAAGGAAGTTCGAAAGTTTGGACGAAGTAAGTAGTGAAAGAACGTCTATCAATAATGCACCAGGAGGTCTCTCTCATTCTATGATTCACTATAGATTCAAACTACCCCTTGAGGTACACTGGGGGCAATATTGGGCTTTCACATAGTTTAAGGCAATTCCTCTTGCTTTAGCTAAAAAGGTACAGTATATATTTTCCTGTTTTTTCCCCTTATTTCTTGTAATGCTTCCTTTTGCTGCCATAACATGTTACCAAAAGATTCCTAGCTTAAAACAATACAAATTATTATCTTACAGTTCTGGAAGTCAGAATTCTGAAATTATTTTTGCTGAGCCAAAATAGTGTTGGCAGACCAGCATTCCGTCTGCTAGTTCTAGAGAGGATTTCTTTCTTTGCCTTTTCGAGCTTCTAAGGGCCATCTGTATTCTTTGGCCCATGGCCCCTTCCTCCATTTTCATGAAAACACCCTTAGCACTTTTTCTCCTCTCTGACCTCTGCTCCTGTCTTTACATGTTTTCTCTCTGACCTTAACTCTACTGTTTCATCTTATAAGGACACTTGTGCTTACATTGGGCCCACATGCATAAACTTGGATAATCTCCCCATCTCAAGATCCTTAACTTAATTACACCGGCAAAGTAAAGTCTTTTTTGCCGTATAAGGTAACATATTCACAGGTTCCAGGGATTAAAATGTGGACAATTTTAAGCAGCTGCTATTCAGCCTGCTACATTTGGTTAGTGTTAACAAGAGTTGCCCTAGTAGATGCATGCAGATATTTTGATCCGAATGTTTAAAATACAAACTACATCTAACTCTCCACTCACAAAGAACAATTACTAAGGATGTACAGTAGTTAAATTTTATTTCCCTTTCATCTTTATAAAAATACTGAAGTTTTTTAAATATCTTCAGAATATGAAAGAATTTTCATTTTGCTTGAAGAAGTGCAAGGACCTCTGGAGATGAAGAAACAGTTTGTTGAATTTACCATCAAGGAAGCTGCAAGGTGGGTAAAAACAGGAACTCTTCAGTTTTTCATTTTTGTTTTTAGAGCAGTAGGGCCCAGTGCAGGACAAAGAGAGGAATAGGCTCTGCCTTGCTTTTTTCTCAAACCCTGGCCCTCACTCATAGTTAAGGTTGTCTCCAGAAGTATTTGGATTTATGTTACCTGAACTCAACTCATTCATCCTTCTAGTTTTATCATAGTCTCAGGTAGGCTTGGGCCCTCAATTGCCACTATTGGTACTTGCTCTAAACCGTATCTTTCCATGAGGACAATCTTTATATTCCTATGTAGATTGTAAGCTTCACTTTGTATCCCACACAGTGCCTTGAACATCATGAGTACTTTAAGTATCTTTTGGTTAATAAAATTTCTCTTTATTTTCAGGTTTAAAAGACGAGTCCTAATTCAGTACCTCGAGAAGGTACTAGAAAAAATAGATTCCCACCACCTTCTCAGCAACATTAATCACATCAACAACAGATCGTCATGTTAGTGCAAAGACCAATGAGAAAAAAATGACAAGTTTTCTGTGCTGTAGGATGGAATGGGATATTGTTGAAGCCTCCAGAAATGTTTGAGTCAAGGGAATTGCCTTCCAGATGCTAAGAAGCAGCAGTGGGGCTTTTGAATTTTATGATTATCTGGCAGTGAAAGCTGGGCTTTTGCCTTAATAATTTTTTTAAGTATGAATTGTTTTGTTTTTCTCAATTGAGGAAGGTGATGTTATTAATTCAGCAGGCTAAATTCAGTAAACACCGCTGCCCCTACCGCAGGTAATGAGAGGTCACTCTTTTGAACTTTGCCATTCCAGGCATTCTCAGAGTGGCTAGGGGCCACCTGCAAGTGGAGCGCAACTTGGTGCTCTTACTGTGTCCTTCAGAAAGAATAGGTGTACAGAAAAGAAATGGCAATCTTATGTGTGCTGAACAAAGTTTTCAACAATGCCTAGTTGTGCCTTTTAAACCATGCAATATTCAGGATAGTTTGAATCAAAGAAGTAAGAAGCTGCTATTCGGGTAACTTATTTCTCTGTGGGAAGGGGCAGGGAGAGTCACCAAACAATCTACCTCCAACTCTCTTCTCTTTTGTCTAGAGACATTACAAAGTGCACTTGAGGCTGCCCCCAACCTCTGACATTTGTTCTTGCATGTAATGATAGAAAGTCTTCAGATGGACTTATATATTCTGTGCTTTGGAAGCACAAGAAGAACAAAAAAAGTGTATATTTCCTTTAATGTTTATACAAAGTTTATATGGAGCAGTATTGTTATGTTTGTATGAATTTGCAAAAATTAAAGTGTACAAAGAGATTTTGACTTTGCATATATAAAATAAATCATTTTATTGATTTTCACAAGTTCATTAATGCTGGATAAATTTCTAGTTATATGTTTCTTGTGATTTGTTATTCCTTTCAGAAAAAGAGCGTATGCTGTTAAACAAGATGTTAACATAAGGATTTAAACTTCAAAACATCACTCACAGAATTGAGTGACGTTAGTGAAAATGGCAGAGTAGAGTACCCTGGGGACTAGTCACTTTCAAGAAACATGGAAAACACTGGAAAAAAAAAACCTGTCAGAATCAAGTTTTATTGGAACTCTAGAATACAGTAAAAGGTTTACAGCAACCAAGTCAATCCTGAATTAGGAGAGAAGTCATTGAAACATGGTAGGATTGCTTTTTGGCATTTCGACCCACCCTTGGAATGGCCGAGTACAAAAGAAATTTGAGGCCAGGTGCAGTGGCCCACATCTGTAATCCCAGCACTTTCGGAAGCCAAGGTGGGAGGACCACTTGAGCCCAGGAGTTCAAGACCAGCTTGGGCAACATGGTGAGACCCCATCTCTCCAAATATATGTATTTTTAATTAGCTGGACATGGTTATACGCAACTGTGGTCCCAGCTACTCAGGAGGCTGAGGTGGGAGGGCTGTTTGAGCTCAGAAGGTGGAGGCTGCAGTGAACTATGATCACACCATTGAACTCCAGCCTGGGCAACAGAGCAAGACCCTGTCTCAAATAATAATAATAATATATACAGACTGACTTCTGAAATGGCATGGCTGTTTACTTCCCACCTTCCTACCCATCTCAAACAAAGAGGGAGTTTTTGCATTTTCTGTTCCTGGTTGCAAAACACAAAAGAAAATGGAAAAATAATTTGTGTGCATTTATGATATGCTTGCTCCTTTGAGACTCTCAAACAGCCAGCACCATCCCTTCCCATAGCCTGCTAGGAGCCAGGATGGCTTCCCAGTGCCTGTTTCTTGACCATTTTCATTTAAAAGCACTGTGAGTAGTATTAGCTTTGCCTTCTCTGCCACAAGAGAGAAAGCCTGGTCAAGAGGTGTGGTTTTGGATGCAATAAGTCCACTGCTTCTTGGAGACGTTCCTAGACATATTCATTCGTGTCTTTCCTGGGTCCTTGGAGTAGTTGGTCAGGATGGACTTCCACTCAGTCGACGGGCCTTGGCCTGATTCATGGTGGTCCCAGAGACCTCAGCCCTCTGTGTTGGGCTGGAAGCCCAGAATGGTGTACAGTTCCTCAGGCATGAACCCCAGCAAGTTTTGGAGGTCACACAAAGAGCAGCACATATAGCACTTTCCTGACATCTTATGGAGGATGTTCTTGTCCTAATAGTAGTGTAAACCCAGGCTTAGCTTCTAGTAGTTCATCTTGGGCTTATTTTTCCTGATTCCCCACTGGCAGGAAACATTGTCAGGGTTGGCAAGTTTAAACTCCTACCTGTCCCTATTCCAGCTGATGAAATGACTGGCAAGACTGTCTTAACAAAAATTCCAGGAGAAACTGCCGCAGGTGAACAGGTCCACTTTCTGTGAAGCCGGACAGCATAGCCACAGGTATAACTGGTTTGCCTTGCTCCACCGGGTTGCTCCTCTCTTGGATGTAATCCTTGAAATGCACGGTCAATTTTTTGAGGCAGAGAGACTGGCTGCAGTTTTCTTTGAAGCTCTCGAAAAAAGGAACCTGCTGTGCATCCAGTAAGGATGACTGGCTGTTCCAGGTGCCTGAGCTCTCAAAGCTGTCTGCTTCGTGATTTAAACGTTAAAAAAAAGCAGACAGCTTTAAATGTCTGCACCATTCTCAGGGGATTTGTGGTCTTTAGGCTTCCCAGAATTGTTGGTGAGCAAATTCAAGTTGCCTAAAAAGTCCTGACTGATGGAGCATATTTGAGGCTGACAGAGCTGAGCTGAGACTTGGAGAACATCTGAAACTCCTGTTCAGAGCTGGGCATGCTGGTTGCAGAAGCTGGACACATGCCATCCAGGAGGCTGCCTTCGGGGTAATTGTGTGTTTGCATACCATAGGGTACCTGCTTTATGCCAAAACCTAACGTATTGTTAAACCAATGAGGAATTGAGTTCAGGCATGAATTTTCTTTATATTGATCTTTTGTCTTTTCTTGGTTTTCTTCGGTCATCTGGTCCAGATGTTCCCAGAAAATGTCATCCACAAAGTCAAATACCAGCTCCAGAAAGTACTCCTTGCCAAGGTTATACAATACCTGGCCACTCATGTTAAGCCTCTGGAGATTCACGTTCACCAGACTGAACTTGTTGGTAGTGCAGAGAAGCCACTGGCATACTTGCTGCTCACTCCACAGCCAGGGTTTCTTTGGAATGCCAAAGCACTTTTTCTCCTTTTTGAAGCCACTGAAGGTAGCTTTTAAAGCTTGAGTCATCACAGCCTTGCTATACAGAGTTAACAAGGGCAATGTACAGTTGGCAAGTCATGAGAAATTGAGTCCAAGCCTGTTGGCACTTCTTACAGTGTTTGCTCTTTATTTAGAGAGTGAAAAACAGCAAACAGAGACCCATAAAAAGTGTCAAAACCTGGCTGGTGCCTCAGTGTCCCTCCGTAACTGTTAGCCACAGGGGCTATGTGGTCCATATTCTTGATTCTAAAATCATTCATTGTGCTACTGCAGGCAAGTCCAGTGCATGATCGGGGTGGTGGCTGCTCAGGGCCCATGGCTGCTCGGTGTGCAATGTGTTAGAGCACACAGGTGCAGGCATGGGGCTGGACAAGAGACAATCAGGGAGGCTGGATGCAGGCCAGATGGCTCCCAGCACTCAGGGCTGGGGTGACACCATGCTCATCCGCCGCTGGAGCAAGTAACTAGCCCGTCCCCCATGTGGCATGCTCTTCAGCAGTGGGGGAAGGAGGGAGGATGGATGGCTGAGGGAAAACGGAAGGGGGGAGAGGAAGGAAGAGGGGAGGAGAGAGAGGAGAGAAGAGAAGAAGGGAGGAAGGCAGGAGGAGGGGCCAATAGCAACTCTGATCAGGCAAAATAAACAGTCAGTGAACTTGAAGATAAGTTGATTGAAATTATCCAGTCTGAGGAGTAGAAAGAAAGGAGAATTAAGAAGAATGAACATAACTTAAGAGACTTATGGGACATCATCAAGCCTAACAACATATATACAATAGGATACCCAGAAGGAGAGGAAGGAAAGTAGCATAAAGAATATTTAAAGAAACATTGGCCCCAAACTCCCAAATTTAATAATAGACATGAATCTACACATGCCACAAGCTCAAGGAATTCTAAGGGAGATAAACAGATCCACACTGAAAAGCATTATATCAAACTGTTCAAAGACAAAGAGAATCTTGAAAGCAGTGAGAGAGAAATTACCTGTCAGAAAAGATCCTTACTGAGATTAACAACCAATTTCTCATTAGAAGCAATGAAAGCCAGAAGGCCATGTAATTACATATTTAAAGTGTTACCAGGAGAAAATGCTGCTATCTGTAAAGAATGGGGTCTTTAAATGCAAGGGATTCCCCCATTGAACATGGAACAGAAATACTGCATCTTTTAGAGGCTGTGCATGATCTTAAGCAAGAGGATCAAGACATCAAAAAGGAAAAACGATCAGAGACATCAAAAAGGAAACTCCTCAGTCTCATTGGACAATGCAAGGGCTGGGCAGGGAAGATAGGATGGTAACTACGGAAGCTGTAGCCCAGCTGGCCTTATTCCTCTCTGCCCATTCTCTTCATTTTATTTTATTTTTTATTTTTTTGAGACGGAGTCTCACTCTGTCACCCAGGCTGATCTGCAGTGGCCTGATTTCGACTCACTGCACCCTCCTGGGCTCAAGTAATTCTTCTGCCTCAGCCACACGAGTAGCTGGGACTACAGTCACATGCTATCATGCTGCTAATTTTTGTACTTTCAATAAAGAAGGGGTTTATGCTGTCCAGGCTGATCTCGAACTCCTGGCCTCAATTGATCTGCCCGCCTTGGCACCCCAAAATGCTGGATAACAGGCATGAGACAGCATGCCCATCCCATTCTTTTGGTATAAATTCATCCTATACTATACTACACTAAGAAATAGCATGGGCTAAAGAAAATCAGAGGAGCCTAACACTTGAGGGTTGGTGGCTCGTAGGCCAAAAGCTCTTGCTTCCTTAGTCCCATAGTGGCAAATTGTCAAAAATTTACATAATTCCATCCACATGGGCAGGATGCTACAACCACCTGGATATACCATAACTTTACAGGTACAGGCCTGACAGCCACAATAAAAAAGGTCACTCTGGCCTGTGAACTTTGCTCTCAAAATTACCTTGGGGGAAAACGAACAACAACAACCAAAAAAACAAGGGCCGGGCGAAGTGGTTCACGCCTGTAATCCCAGCACTTTGGGAGTCCGAGGCGGGAGGATCATGAGGTCAGGAGTTTGAGACCAGCCTGGCCAACATGGTGAAACTCTGTCTCTACTAAAAATACAAAAGTTAGCGGGGCATGGTGGCGCATGCTTGTAATCCCAGCTACTCGGGAAGCTGAGGCACGAGAATAGCTTGAACCCGGGGAGGCGGAGGTTGCAGTGAGCTGAGCTCACGCCATTGCACTCCAGCCCGGGTGACAGAGTGAAACTCCATCTCTGGAAAAAGAAATAAACAAACAATGATGATGAGTACTGGCAAATTCGGTGCACCCAAATACCCACCTTTCAGGTTTTTAAATATCTTTTAGTTTTTGTAGACACCATTCTCGAATGGGTAGAAGCTTTCCCCACCAGAACAGAGAAAGCTACAGAAGTGGCCAATGCACTGCCAAAAGTGGTCATAGCAGGATTTGACCTCCCCTGCTCCTTGCAAAGCGACAAAGGACCCTGTTTTCCTGCAACTACAACCCAATAGATAGCCCAAGCTTCGGAAATTAAATATCATCTCCACTCCTCATGGAGGCCACAATCCACCAGCAAGGTTAATAGGACTAATCAAACTTTAAGGCAGACCCTGGCAAAACTGTGCCAGGAAACTTCTGAGTCGTGGTACACTCTGTTGCCTATAGCCCTCATGAGAATACGAGTGGCATCCAAAGAAAAGACAGAACTTAGTCCTTTGGCAATAACTTCTGGGAAACCCTTCCTTACCTTAGACCTGTTTATCAAACTGGAAACCCAATCTACTATACAGTATAATCAAAATCTAAGCCAGGGACCAGGTGTGGTGATTCATGGCTGTACTGTCATCACTTTGGGAGACTGCAGGGGGCGGATCACTTGAGGTCAGGAAATCGAGACCGCATGGTGAAACCCCTGAAATACAAAAATGAGCCAGGCGAGGTGGTGGGCCTGTAATCGCAGCTACTCAGGTGGCTGAGGCAGGAGAATCTCTTGAACCTGGGAGGCGGAGATTGCAGTGAGCCAAGATTGCACCACTGCACTCTTTCCTGGGAGATAGAGTGACACTCTGCTATCCAAATAAATAAATAAATAAATAAATAAATAAATAAATAAATAACAAAAATTAAAAATCTAAGCCCAGTACATCAGGCTATCCAGGAATACAGCAATACAGTGCTGCCCTCACCTGGACAAACGAAAAACATCCCGCAAGTCCTCCCTGGAGATTGGGTCCTATCAATAACTTGGAAGGAAGGCCCCCTGGGCAATCGACTTCTTCCTAAATGGAAGGGTCTTAGCAAGTACTACCAACCACCGCAATGGCTGTCAAGTTTCAAGAAATAGCAAGTCCGGCTCATATGACCAGAATTTAACTATGCAATAAATCTTTACAGGAACCAGAGTAGCTACTAATTACACCTGCCAACCCATAGAGGCTCTAAAATTTCTATTTAAAAACACAATTCCACATAAAGCCAATCTGAAAGAAAAGTAACATCTACATTTTCTTGGTACTTGCCTGCCATACACTAAGGGCTTTTAGAGACACTGGCATGTCTGCTGGGGAAGTAATTAACCATACTGTTAGACTATTAAACTTAACTCAGGCCTGGGCGCCATGGCTCCCACCTGTAATCCCAACACTTTGGGAGGCCGAAGCGAGCGGGTCTTTTGAGGTCAGGAGTTCAACACCAGCCAGACCAACATGGGAAAACCGCATCTTTACTAAAAATACAAAATTAGTGGAGCGTGGTGGCGCATGCCTGTAATCCCAGCTACTTGGGAGGCTGAGGCAGGAGAATTGCTTGAACCCAGGAGGTGGAGGTTGCAGTGCGCTGAGTTTGTGCCACTGCACTCCAGCCTAGGCTACGAGAGTGAAACACCGTCTCAAAACAAAAACAAACGAACAAACAAAAACTTAACTCAACCTTGTTGACTTTGCATAAATACCAAAATTTGGGGATATGCCAGATGTGGGCCGTTATAAGACTGGCCTGGCATCCTAGCACATCTCCAGGGACAAACTCACTGGCCCACAGAATGGGGATATCAGGCCCAACAGTCAATACACATTATTAACTTCCATGGGAATCTGGAAGCATTAGCTATTGTCTGCTTTGCTCCCTTTAAAAATGCCAGTCATTAACATATTTTAAGCTTTAACTTTTGGTCCGATTTTGTTTAAAATGCTGATTTCTTACTCTCTTCCTTACAGCAATTTCAGGTCCACATGATGGTTTTGAAAGGCTTTCAACCTTGGTCTCCTAATGAGCTATCTCACTTCTTGCCCACCAGTCCCGTGAACTACATGGTTCACACCGCGTTAGATCAGGCAGGAAGAGACTTTAGGGCCCAGGCTAGGTAGGGACAACGCCCCACTCAGCAGGAAGCAGCTTCAGAAGAAATGACCTAGCCCCTCCACCTCCCATATGATTATAGGCCCTAAGATCTCTTAGAGGGGAATTGAGGCAGGGTAGGCAGTCAAGGAAGTGACCATGGCCTTGGCACACAGCAACCGTAGGGACCATACAGCCAACACAATAAGCCTCAGCATTCACATTGCAGTTAAGCTCATTCAAGCAAAGCTATCTTCAGTAGAGAATTTCCTCTGTAGAGAGATGCGCACTTTGATTTTACCCATCCTCAAACTGACCCTTTGCTCATTGTAAATAGTAAAAAACACACCCCTGGATGGAGATTTAAAATGCTAATGAGACATGTGATGTATGACCAAGCATGGATGGGCATGTGCACCCAGAGGACCACCCAGAACATGTTTACTAGTAACACATCTTCCCACCTCCTTATGAATAATCATGTAAGACTCCCATAAGGGGAGTTTCCCCAGTGATAATCAACGCTGTCTCATCCTTACGAGCAGCCAGCCCTGAATCCTCTCTGTCACTCTCAGGGTGTATTCTGCAGCTAACTTTCAAAATATTCTTTTTCCTTTGCAATAAATTACAATATGCTACATCTCCTTTCCTGTGTGCCTCTTGTTTAAATTCATTTAAACTAAGAAAGCAAGAACCAATGTCTCAGAACAGCCGTCAACAACACCCCAAAATATTCTACCACTTTTGCTGATTTCATCACCTTCTGCAAACCATCATCTATTAAGCTATGAGTCTGCATATACATACCATAATACACCTCCATTTTGGAAAAGCATTATGCTGGAACAGGAAATTCTCATATTTCCAAATTCTATTTCAATTCTTCCAATCTGTGAACCCCCTTTTTTGAGTTTCATACATCAGATTCTCTCACATTACTGCTAAAAATTATTCACAGAGAACCAGATAAAGACATATATTATTTGGAATAAACTTTTTTTTTTTTTTTTTTTTTAAGACAGGGCCTCGCTTGTTGCCCAGTCTGGAGTGCACTTTTGGGATCACAGCTCACTGCAGCCTCGATCTCTTGAGCTCAAACAATCCTCCTACCTCTGCCTCCTGAGTAGCTGGGACTACAGGTGTGCATCACCACACCCAGCTAATTTTTGTATGTTTTGCAGAGATGTGGTCTCGCCATGGTGTCCAGGCTGGTCTCATACTCCTGGGCTCAAGTGATCCTCCCGCCTCAGCTCCCCAAAGTGCTGGGATTACAGGTGTGAGACACCGTGCCCGGCCACACACCTGTCTTTTAAAAATTCTCCAGTCATTATATGAATACATTAGAATCTGCATGTTGTTCTTGGTCTTCTCCATATTTTTTCTAGTAAACCCCTTTTGTTTCATTAGCTCAATCTCAAGTCCACGTGTTTCTGAAATATCTAACACTCCTCTTCAATTTCTTCTCACAATTTCAAAAAGTTTCCTTAGTTTTCAGTGGATTTGAGGGGAACTATATTCTAATAATGTCAATGATAGGAAAACATTTATTTTCATTAGCTGCAATACTTTCTTCTAGTCAACCTCATAACTGAGTGACTCCTGTAATTTTGATGAATTTCCACATGCATTGTACTTCATTATTGAACATTACACCACTTACCTTTGATGCCTTAACTGTCTAAATAATTTTAGCATAATTTACAAAAATATTTACTTTTAAATGATATAGTCCGTGTAGAGTAAATGTGCTCTCTCACACATAATCAAGTAATTTATATTAATTATGGATACTTGTGTGATTTAAAATATTTAGTTATTACACCGATGTACATAAAAATTTATATAAAGATAAAAAATAAATAGTTATAAAGAGTAAAAAAATTTCACACCAGGCTTCTGAACAAATCTGACTTTTAAAAACTCTTGAAAATTAATTGTTTAAAAATGAAGTGAACACCAGTGTAATTTTCATAACTGCCTTCAGTGAATAAAGTACAAAAGTTTCTTGATAATTGCTATTTTCCTAGGAAAGAACACTTTTTTAGAAAATGTTTGATATTTGATGAAATTCCATTTCTGAAAAGTCAAATATTTTAATGAATAAAATTTGCATGACCCACTTGAATGTTCTTTAGAATATTGTCAAAAATTGCACAGACATGTTTGTAATTAAATCAAACTATTTTTTTTCCACCCTGTGGCACTACAGATTGCATGAGCATAGAAAGGGAACAATTGCCAGCTTCCCTCAGAAGGAAGCAGTGGCCTTCTCAGAAAATTGCAAATGAGACGTTTTTAAGTAATAAGCCTGTGGCACCCATGTGTCCCCTCCACGTGCACGACGCTCAGGGCTCTGCAGGTGCAAGGTCAAATCCTGCCTTTATTTTAAATTTTGATATATCGGTCATTATGGATGTTTTGTATTAATTTTGATTTTTGAAAAATTATGGCAAACTACTCCTCATCTTGATTACCAAGTGCCTTGTTTTCCCCTAAAATTTTACTTCATTCGTCTGAAACTAGTCCTGGCCCTACCCTGCCTGCTTCCCTGCAGGCTTCTCACTGTGTGACGCCCTGGGCCACTCCCACAGGCAGGCAGATTCTCTGCTCATTGCAACCAGAGGCACCCTGATGCATAAGATGGTGAAATGCCAATCATGTGACCTTTTCACCATCATCTCCCCAACGTCTAGGAGAGAACCAGCACTAGAAAACCCTCAAGGAACATTTGTTGAATGAGGGAAACATCATAACGAGTGTCTGACGACTGCTTTAAGCTCCTGATGGGAAATGACTGGTATTCCAACAAAGTGGCTTTCAAAAGTCTTTAGAATAAAGGAATTACAGAAACACACCACTCTTGTGGCCAGGGAAAGCAATCTACCCAGACACGACTGTCAAGGCCACAAGGAACGTCAGACATCAGTTATCCCAGGATTGCCATTTTCCAGAGATATTACAAATGAGGCCCCAAGAAGGGAAAGACAAATCCCAGGTCATAGGCAGCTAGGGCTGGAACAGAGTCTAAGAAGCCAAATGTCCAGCCTGCCTGCTGCACAGGGCTGCTCCTTGGCCAGACCCAGGAGCCTCAAGTATTTGGGGTGAGAACTCTCTGCTTACTGAGGGAAGTATTTCGGCAAACGCACCCTCACCAGGTGCTTCCACTCTATTCTTCTAGCACAAAATACGGTTTAGCAAGTCCAGAAATGTTTTCCCCCTTGTCCAGTATTATACCGAGATAACAACCTTATACAGACAGCATAGTCCTGTAAAAATACTATATCAGGCCAATTTTACATAACAACTCCCTTTTATGTAGACAGATAGATGTTTAACATTAGATAGATATTTAACATTATATATGCATTTATACTCACACAGAAGTTTGTGTGTGTGTGTGCGTGTGTGAGGTCATGTGAATGCCTTTTTCTCTATACATGTTTTTTAAAGATCATGAGGAACTGTTTGCTTTCAGCTGGCAAGGCCAGGAAAACCCTTTTCCTTCCTACCTCAGTCTTATATCAACTCTCTAAGTGATACAGGTAGGAGGCAGAGAAACTCCAGGCAGACAAGGGTGGGTCCTTGGTGAAACCCACCCTCAAGCTGAAAAGCCTGAAGTGACAACTTCCATCCTATCTTGGCCACGTCCTGCCAATTGGTTCTTTCTGAATAATGTCTTTTTACCAATTGAATGTTGCCTTTTCCAAAACTACCTACGGCCCACCCTGCCCATTGTCCCATGTTTGTGAAGACCCCAGATTCATCCAGTAGAGAGGAGAAGCAGCTGGACATCAGGGAGAGGTGACTTGACTTCTGACTTGACGGCTAGACGTCGGGGAGAAGCAACTTGACTTCAGAGGAGAGAGGCAGAGAGGCGATTTGACTTCAGGGGAGAGCAACCTGCCCTTCATCTCCCCTTTTCAGCTGCCTTCTCTGCTGAGAGCTACTTTCATCGCACAATAAAATTCTCTGCACTCACCATCCTTCAATTAGTCTGCGTGACCTCATTCTTCTTGGGTACCAGACAAGAATTTGGGACCCACCGAGTATTGGTACCCAAAAAGGCTGTCACACTGGCCCTTTGCCTTTGCAGCCACCCCCGCAATGAGGCAAAGGTCCCACTAAGCTGATAATACACTGCTGTCCGTGGATGGCGGAGCTAAGAGAGCATTGTAACACGCACTCTCAGGCCTTGCGGTTGCAGGCAGTCCTACCCGGATGGTGCCATAGTGCCTGCACGGAGTTTGCTCCTGCCAGTGCCAAAGCAACTGGCCAGTTACCACACTCACTTGCCTATGTGCTGCCTCCCATGAGGGATGGGGTGCAGCGGACCCAAGGAAAAGGTGTTTGCTCCTGCTGGTGCCAAAGTGGCTGGGCACCCCTGTCATGAGTCCTGTGAAGGAGTCAGGAAAGCATCCTGCATCATAAACTTATGTCCCAAACTAGTCCTTAGGGATCTTGATCTCCTTTCCTTCCCACCATGTGACACCATTACTTTGCATTGATGACATTATGTTGATTGGGCAGGACCTAGCAACTACTCTAGACACACTGATAACATACTGACATGACAATCAAAGTATCAATTTGCACACAAAAAAATCAGGGGCCTTTTACTTAGTAAAATATTTAGTGGTCAAGTGCTCAGAGGCACGTCAGCATAGTATTTATCAGGTGAACGGCAAGTTGGTACATCTCACCCTTCCTGCCACTCAAAGGGGACAGGCAAAATAGTGGGCTTCCTTAGGTTCTGATTATGGTAACATGTACCTCATTGAGGTGTGCTGCTGTGACTTACCTGCTAATGACTGGAAAATCTGCTACTTCTGAGTTTGACCTAGAAAAAGAAAAAGTGCTCTGAACCCACTCCGATGGCTCCAAGGGAGGTCCCTTATGAACAGAGTTGTCTCAAAAGCAAACAATAAAAAAATCCCTAGGCCTGGCTTACTTACTATTCTTTCTTTATAATGGGCTGGCAGCACGTGTATTAGTTTTCTATTGCCACACAACAAATTACCTCAAATTGGGCAGCCTAAAACAACGCATATTTATTATCCACACTTCTGCAAGTCAAGACCAGGAAGGCTCAACCGGCGTCTCTGCTGGGTGTCTCCCAAGGCCAACTCAAAATGTCAGGCCGGTTGGATGCTGATGTGGAGACTGCAGAGTAATCCACTTCTAAGCTTATTCATGTTATAGCTCATTTAGATCTAGTTTCTTAAGGTGGTAGGAATGTGGCTCCCATTTCTTTGCTGGCGGTCATCCAGAAACTGCACTAAACACCTAGGGCCACTCTATACCTTCTTGGGAGCATGGCTTTACCCTCAAAGCAGGCCTGCTGTGTCACATCCTTCTTGTGCTTTGACTCTCTTACCTCTTCTTCTGCTCCTTGGTAAGGAAAATGCTGTACTTCTCAAGGATTACCCTGCCAGGTCTGGCCCAACCGCACCACATTCATGTCTCAGGGTCAACTGACTTGAGACATTAATTATCCAGCAAAATCCAACCATAGCAGTACTTGGATTAGTGCTTGATCGAGTATACAGGAGAGGGGAGTCTGGGGAATCAGACTACAGCTGTCTCAGCTCGAGCTGCTATCACAGAATACCACAGACTGAATGGCTTCATCACCAGACATTTCTTTCTCACGGATCTGGAGGCTAGAAGTCCAAGATCAGGGTGCCGGCATGCTCAAATTCTGGTGAGCGTCCTCTTCCTGGCTTGCAGTCAGCCACCTTGCTGCATCCTCACATTTTGAAGAAGCATGGAAGAACAAATTCCCTTTTCTCTAATTATAAGGGCACTAATCTCATCATAGGGACCCAAACATCATGATCACATCTAAAGCTAATTACCTCCGAAAGGCTCCACCTCCAAATATCGTCCCAATGGGAGTTAGGGTTTCATCATATGAATTCTCAGAGGACACAAATATTCAGTCTGTTCATAATGCCTGCCTACCACAAAAGCCAGAAGTGGACAGCTTCATTACGACAGGCCCAACTGGGACAGCTCTGAAGGACAGTGGGGAAGGGAAATCCTCCCAGAGGGAAGATGTTTGAGCAGTGCTCCTGTGTGGAGGAGAGATGGCCAGACCTATCAGTATGTATCCATGTATAGGCGGTGTCTCCTTTATTGGCTGTATGTTCAAGGACTTTGTGGACACGTGATTGGAAATTTGTGACAAGGAGGTCTGGGAAAAAATATGTGGACACACTAGTCCAAATGGATATACAATATGAAGATACTTAGGTCTCATGAGAGTTCTCGGCAAAGGGTAACCTCAGTAGAGCAGAATTTTAATAATCTGAAGGATAAAGTACCTATTATCTAGATATTAATCAGCCTCTTTCCCCAACACTGGTGTCATAAGCCCATGAGCTCACAAAGTGGCCAAGGTGACAGGTATAGAGATTATGCCTCAGTAGCATGGACTTCCATTCACCAAGGCCAACCTGGCTACAGTTGATAGAGACATGAGACAGCCAAGGGTCCTGGGTGAAACCCCTTCTTCAAGCCTAAAACGGCCTGAAAGTTGAGAAACTCGACTGCTGCTCCCGAATGAAACCCACACCCAGAAGAAGAACTGGCACTGTTTGCTAGCCTTTTCCCAGCCTTTCTTCATAATGGCGACATGTGTACTGGGAGAAGGGTGTGGGGCCAAGGGAAGTTTGCGTCTTGTGCAGGGGTGGTGGTGGGGAGCCTGGTCTCTTTGGTTCCTGTGTGGCGGTCCAGAATCAATCTGTGAGGTGGGGGCCTGTTAGCAGGACTCCCTCTCGCTTTGCTGAGAGTTTTTTTTTTTCCTTCCTATTTTTCCTTTTCAACCAATAAATTCAGCTCCTCACCCTTCAATGTGTCCCCGAACCTAATCTTCCCTGGTCGTGTGACAAGAACTCAGTTTTAGTTGAACTAAGAAGCAAAATTCTGCAACATAGTCATTGCTGAGAGTACAATCTCCTAGAACAGAGGGCAACACTGAGTCTCTTATATGGCACCTGTCTCCAGTGTGATTAGCCAGTTACCGGATGGCAGGTGATTACACTGGACCACTTATACTATGGAAGGCACAGGACTGTGTTCTTGCTCAAATAGACACTTATTCTGAATATGGATCTTCCTTCCCATCCACAGTAATTTCAGAAAATAAACATTTGTGCACTTAGAAAATGCTTTATTTACCATCATGGTATCCCACACAGCATCACCTCCAAACAAGGCACTCACTTTCCAGAAAATAAAGTGCAGTTATGGCCCCATGCTCATGAGAAATCACTGGTCTTATTATTTATATCTCCCTATCCCCCATCATCTTTTTAAAGACACGATACTGCCTTGGCCTCATAGTTTTTTTATTCCAAATCAGCCTCCCAAAGTGTCCCCCATTATGTTAAAGTGATTGGATCAACAGAAACGTGGAATGACCTTGTACAACTCAGTTACACTGCTAACTAGGTGGCAATACCTTGCAGGTCTAAGAAATTACTTTTAGGAAGCAGTGTTTGCTGTATATCTGCATCCAACATAGCCTGCTTTTTCTCCAGTTGTCAGGATTCATTAGTCTTAGAATGAAGGGGTATAACTGGGAGTGTCCCTACTCACTATTCACCTCAGTGATCCACTAGAATAAATGCTTCCTGTCCTTCCTACTTTAGGCTCTCCTGAACTAGAAGTCTTAGTTCCAAAGGAAGAAATGCTTTCAACAAGGGACACAACAGTGACTCCATTGAAAACAGATTGATGCTGCCACCTGGCCATTTTGGTCTCTTCAGCATCTTCCATCTAGAGGCAAAGGAGGGGGTCATCTACTGGCTGGGGTGACAAACCTGATGACCAAAGGAGGATTAATTGCACTACACCAGGGGCTAAAAAAGAGTACGTCTGATACATCTAGAGAGCTTCTTAGTGCTCCCATGTTTATTACACTTAACGGGAAATTACAGCAACCCAATCCAGGCAGAATATCTAATGATCCAGACTGTTCAGTAATGAAGGTTTGAGCCATCCTGCCAGACCAAGCATCATGACCAGCTGACATGCTATCTCAGGGCAAAGGGAATGAGAAATGGAGAGAAATTCCAGCTACAACAATGTGAGCTGCTGCAGAAATCAGGACTGTAATACTAAATACCTTGGTGAGTTATTAACTCATGCCCCTTCTCAGGCAGAAGAACAAACAAACAAACAAAAGCGTGGCTTTTATTAACAGAGATTTATTAAATATAAAAAGCTCCCTCCTTTTTTCTTAGCTTTTGGAAGGGAATTCTCTTCAATTCAAAATTATAGGAAGCTTCAGCAATAACCTATTCCATCCTACAGCATCTCCTTGGTTTTTGCACTAACACAATTATTTTTTTCTCATATGCTTAACTTTTCTGAGATGGCAGTGGGAATCTATTTCTTTAAGTGCCTTCTCGAGTTGTTGAATTAAGACAACTTTTTAAAACCTGAAATGAAAGAGGTATTCCATTAACCAGAGGATATCTACAGCATCTATGAGATGTAAGAGGTAGAGTGGATACAAAACAGAATTTACCATCTACATGCAAATAGAAAATGCATCCTCATGGAAAGGTACAAACTAGAAAAATACAAAGTGAGTCAACTGAGGGCCCACATCCACTCCCAGATTATGATAAATTTGGAAGGCTCCATGCCATTGGAAGAAAGTGTGAGAATAAGATAATACCAACTTAAATGCCTGTGGAAATAGCATGAAGTATGATTTAGGGCCGGCTGTGAAGTAAGTGCCTTATTTCAACCCACAGGTATATCCCACTGACGCTCAGCTTCTAAGAAATTATTGCATAGAGCAAGAGGACATGACAGGTGGTATTCTGAGACCCCTCAAATAGAGCTTAAGAAATATGATACAACAAAACCACCTTCTCCCCTTCATGACACTATGCATGCATATGGAAACCAAGTAGGAAAATTCAATTAAAAACTGAACATACACAGATCTCTGGTACTCATGGCCGGAATACCAGCTCCTGCCATATTAGTAAGCCCTGATAGAACATTTGACAAGACGTTATCTGGTTACAGTTGGCTATTTTCCATCCTCTCTTCATGGACATTGGGATTGGCGATAGCATCTGGAAACCAAATGCAGAGGTTGAGCTGTGAAGTAAGTGCATTATGTCAGCCCCACAGATATACTCATCTGATGCTCAATTTCTGGGAAATTATCAAAGAAAGCAGGGCAGGATAAGCCAGGTGGCCATCTGATACCCCTCAAATTGAGGCTAGGAAAGAATATACAAAAAAATTACCTTCTACCATTCATGAAAATATGCCTGCTTAGAGAAACCAAATAGGACAGTACAACTAATAAGCAGACATACACAGATCCCTGGTACTCATGGATGAAATTCCAGCTGCTGCCATATTACCAAGCCATGGTGGAGCAGTTGATGGGACGTTATCAGGGACTGGTTGATCATTATTTATCTTCTCTTCACAGACGTTGTGAATGACTGCAACATCTGGAAACCAAATGAAGTGGTTGAGCTGGAAACCAAATGAAGTGGTTGAGCTGTGAGGTAAGTGCATTATATCAACCAAAGAGGCATACCCCTCTGATGCTCAGTATCTAGGAAATTATCTCACAAAGAAGGAGGATATATCAGTTAGCAATCTGAGAAAACCAAGTAGGACAGTACAACTGAATAAGCAAACATACACTGATCCCTGGTACTCATGGGTGGAATACCAGCTGTTGCCAAATAAGTAAGTCCTGGTAGAAGAGTTGACAAGACGTTATTAGGTAATGGTTATTTTCCATCCTCTCTTCATGGACATTTTGAGTGACGGTAGCATCTGAAAGCCAAAGAAAGAGGTCGAGACGTGAAGTAACTGCATTATGTCAATGCCACAGGTATATCCCTCTGAGACTCAGTTTCTAAGAAATTGTTCCATAACACAGGTGGTGATCTGAGACCCCTCAAATTTAGGCTAGGAAGGATAATATGACAAAACCACCATCTTCCCTGCATGACACTGCATGTGTATGGAAACCAAGTAGGACAGTACAACTACTAAACAAACATGCACTGATCCCTGGTACTCTTGGATGGAATGCCAGCTCCTGTGAAATTCATAAGCCCTGATGTAACAGTTGACAAGAATGTATCAGGTGCTGTTTGGTCAATTTTTGTTTTTTCTCCACAGATATTGTGAGTGATGGTAAAATCTGGAAACCACATGAAGAGGTTGAGCTGTGAGGTAAGTGCATTTTGTCAGCCCTACAGGTATATACCTCTGATGCTCAGTTTCTAGGAAGTTATCTAAGAAAGCAGGGGAGGCTATGCCAGGTGGCCAGCTGAGACCCCTCAAATGGAGGCTAGGAACGAATATACTACAAAACCACCTTCTACCCTTCATGAAAATATGTATGCATATGGAAATCAAGTGTGACAGTACAACTAATTAATAGACATACACAGATCCCTGCTACTCATGGATGGAATACCAGCTGCTGCCATATGAACAAGCTGCAGTGGAACAGTTGACTCGACATTATCAGTTTGGCATTGGCCATTTTCCATCGTCTCTTCATGGACATTGTGTGTGATAGTAGCATCTGGAAACAAAAGGAAGAGGTCAAGCTGTGATGTAAGTGCATTATGTCAATCCCACTGGTATATCCCACTGATGATCAGCTTCTAGAAAATTATCCCATAAAGCAGGATAATACATCATATGATGATCCGAGGCCCCTCAAGTTGAGGTCAGGAAAGATAATTCACAAAACAACCTTCTTCCCTTCATGACACTATGCATGCATATGGAAACCAAGAAGGACAGTGCAAGAAGAAAACATACCTACACAGATCCCTGTTACTCACTGCAGGAATACCAGTTCCTGCCATATTAATAAGCCCAGATAGAACATTTGACAAGACATTATCCTGTTGCAGTTGGCCATTTTGGATCCTCTCTCCATGGACATCATGATTGATGGTGGCAACTGAAAACCAAATGAAGAGGTCGAGTTGTAAGGTAAGTGCATTTTGCCAACCCGACAGGTATATACCTCTGAGGCTCAGTTTCTAGGAAATTATCACATAAAGCAGGAGGATATATCAGGTGGTGATCTGAGACCCCACAAATTCAGCTCATGAAAGACAATACAATAAAACTACATTCTTCCATTTATGACACTGCATGCATATGGAAAAGAAGTAGGATAGTACAACTAGTAAACAAACATACACTGATCCCTGGCACTCAGGGGTGGAATACCAGCTCCTGCCAAATTAATAAGCCCTGGTGTAAGAGTTGACAAGACGTTATCGGGACTGGTTGGCTGTTATTTATCTTCTCTTCACGGACATAGTGAGTGACGCTAGCATCTGGAAAACAAACGTAGTGGATGAGCTCTGAGGTAAGTGCAGTACGTCAATCCCACAGGGATACCCCTCTGATGCTGAATATCTAGGAATTTATCTCATAAAGAACTAGGATATACTAGGGAGCCCTCTGAGAACCCTCAAATTGAGGCCAGAAAACATAATACGACAATACCACCTTCTTCCCTTGATGACAATATGCATGAATATGGAAACCAAGTAGGACACTACAACTAGTAAACAAACATACACTGATCCCTGGTACTCATGCCCAGAATACCAGCTGCTGCCAAGTAATAACCACTGGTTGAACAGTTGACAACATGCTATTAGGTTGGGGTTGGTCATTTTCCATCTTCTCTTCATGGACATTGTGAGTGACAGTGGAATCTGGAAAACAAATGAAGAGAGTGAGCTGTGAGGAAGTGCATTATGTCAACCCCACAGGTATACCCCTGTGATGCTCAGCTTCTAAGAAATTATTGCATAAAGCCAGAGGACATCACAGTTGGTGATCTGACATCCCTCAAATTGAGCGCACGAAAGATAATACAACAAAACCTCCATCTCCTCTTCATGACAATATGTATGCATATGGAAACCAAGTAGGACAATCCAATTTATAAGTAAACATACCCAGATCATTGGTACTCATGGCTGGAATAACAGCTCCTGCCATATTAATAAGCCCTGTTGGAGCAGTTGACAAGACATTATCAGATTGGGGTTGGCCATTTTCCATCTTCTCTTCAGGGACAGTGAAGGTGACTGTAGCATCTGGAAACCAAATGAAGAGGTTGAGCTGTGAGGTACGTGTATTATGGTAACCACTCATGTATATCCTTCTGATGTTCAGTTTCTAGGAAATTATCTAAGAAAGCAGGGAGGATATGTCAGGTGGCCATCTGAGACCCATCAAATTGAGACTAGTAAAGAATATACAACAATACCACCTTCTTCCCCTCAGTACAATCTGGAAACCAAACGAAGAGGTTGAGCTGTAAGGTAAGCGCATTATCAGTCCCACAGATATATCCTTCTGATGCTCAGTTTCTAGGAAATTATCAAGAAAAGCAGGGGAGGATATGCCAGGTGACCATCTGAGACCTCTCAAATTGAGGATAGGAAAGAATATGCAACAAAACTGACTTCTACCCTTCACGAAAATATGCATGCTTATCGAAAACAAGTATGACAGTACAACTAATTAGCAGACGTACACAGATCCCTGATACTCGTGGATGGAGCTGCAGCCATATGACCAAGCTGTGGTGGAACAGTTGACAAGACATTATCAGTTTGGGGTTGGTAGTTTTCCATCCTCTCTTCACGTACATTGTGAGTGATGGTAACATCTGGAAACCAATGGAACAGGTTGAGCTGTGAGGTAAGTGCATTATGAAAACCTCACCGGTATATCCCACTGATGCTCAGTTTCTAGGAAATTATCCAATAAAGCAGGAGAATACATCATGTAATGATCTGAGTCCCCTAAAATTGGGGCCAGGAAAAATAATTCAACAAAACAACCTTCTTCCCTTCATGACACTACACTTGCATGTGGAAGCCAAGGACACTACAATTAATAAACAAACATACACAGATCCCTGGTACTCATCGCTGGAATACCAGCTTCTGCTATATTAATCAGCCCTGATAGAACATTTGACAAGATGTTATCCATTTGCAGTTGACCATTTTCCTTCCTCTCTTCATGGACATTGGGATTGACGGTAGCATGCGGAAACCAAGTGAAGAGGTTGAGCTGTAAGGTAAGTGCATTATGTCAGCTCCACAGGCCTATCTGTCTGATGCCCAGTTTCTAGGAAATTATCTAAAAAAGCAGGGAAGGATATGCCAGGTGGCCATCTGATACCCCTCAAATTGAGGCTAGGAAAGAATATACTACAAAACCACCTACCACCGTTCATGAAAATATGCCTGCTTATGGAAACCAAGTAGGATAAGTCCAAATAATAAGCAGACATACACAGATCTCTCGTGCTCGTGGATGAAACTCCAGCTGCTGCCATATTACCAAGCCATGGTGGAGCAGTCGGCAAGGCATTATCAGGTGCTGGTTGACTGTTATTTATCTTCTCTTCACAGATGTTGTGAGTGACTGCAGCATCTGGAAACCAAATGAGGTGGTTGAGTTGTGAGGTAAGTGCATTATGTCAGCTGCACAGGCATACCCCCCTGATGCTCAGTATCTAGGAAATCATCTCATGAAGAAAGAGGATACACCAGTTAGCAATCTGAGAACCCTAAAATTGAGGCCAGAAAAGATAAAACAACAAAATTACTTTCTTCCCTCATGACACTATGTATATAGTGCATAGTGGAAACCAAGTAGAACAGTATAACATGAGAGCAAAATTACACTGATCCCTGATACTCATGTATGAAATATCAGCTGTTGCCATATTAATAAACGCTGGTGGGACTGTTGTCGCGACATTACCGGGTGCTAGTTGGCCATTTTTTATCTTCTCTTCATGGACATTATGAGTGACGCTAGCATCTGGAAACCAAATGAAGAGGTTGAGCTGCAAGATGTGTGTTTTGTCCCATCCTCCCCCAGAGGGACAGCTATGTATTCATCAGTTTCTAGGGAATTATTTATTTCATGAAACAGAAGGATTTACCAGGTGGAAATCTCAGATCTTGCAAATAGAGATCAGGTAGGTAATACAATAAAACTAGCTTCTTACCTCTTGGCATAATGAACACGTGCAGTAAAGAAGTGCGACAGCAGAATAAACATTCACAGGTTTTTGTACTCATCATTTTGTGTCATCTTGCTGTCCTTTACATTTCTCATTTGATATTATTTGTACAGTTCACCTATAAATGCCATGCTGTGTGCAGCAGGAAGCCAGACTAAGTGAGCCCTCCTTAACTTGCCTCCTTTCTACCTCAAATATTCTGAGAAAATAGAGGTGGCTATTGGAGTTGAACACTCTTATCTCCACTCAATCATCACACATCTGTGTTTTTATATGATTCTACAGATCCTTCCCTTTTGTCTAGAAAAAGTGACTTTCTTTTCACTCCAGGTCTGACATCTCTTTCATTTATTCATCATCTGTGATAGGCAGCATGCCAGGAGCTGGGGATCAGCAGTAAACAGCCCAGAGAGCAACGTTGCCTGCCCTTGTGGAGCTCACATCCTCATGGGGCAGTCAGACAGTACATGCACAATGAGCAAATGAAGCAAGCAGCACTGGGCTGGTGTTGGGGAAGCAGTCCACAGGCCTATGGGAGACAGCAGCAGAGGGAGCCTCAGGGGAGACTGCTGGTTTGACAGTGCCTTCTGAAGAGGTGCCACTGGGCAGGCCTTGGAGAAGAAGCAGAGCCTCCTGTGCAGAGGCAGAGGGAGAGTTCCAGGATGCGGTGAGGCCAAAGGTAGGGGATGGAGTGGGGATGGACAGGGCACTACAGAGCTGAAGGACAGAGGCAGAGAGAGCCAGGAGGAAATGGATGGGACCTGTGTTAGGAGAGGGTGACAGAGGCCAGGCCATGCAGAGGCTTGCAGACCAAAGTCAGTTCAGGGTCTGTTCTGAGTGCTTAGGAGAGTTGAAGATGGGTTTTCAGAAGGGACATGGCATGATGTGATTTACGTGCTGACATAATTATCTAGCCACAAGGTTAGAGAGTATGCGATAGATGAGTGAAGATTAGAAACACAGAGCTAAGAAGATATTGTACTAGCCTGGACAGAGATCACGGCAGTGTGCACTGGAGGCATAGAGAGAAACGGTTGGATGCAGAATTTATACTGGGCACTGACTGCTGGACTTGCTAAGAGATGGGAAATGAGAGAGTAATAAAAGAATCATAAGATAACTCATAAGTGACTTTAAGTATTTTGACTTGAACTACTAAGTGAAAGTACATCAGGGGTGTTCAGGAGGTGTTAGGGAACTGACTGTGAGAGCCGAGTGCTGCCAACTCTTCCTGAATCTGCTTCAGTGACCTTATGTTGAGAGTTTGAACTAGGCCATGGTGGGATTACTTGCACTATGGATAGCTGCAAACTCTAAAAACCAGGACTTCTAAATCCCCCATACCTGTGAACATCTGGTTGTTACACTTTTGTGGATGTTTCACTTAATGGACAGTATCTTTAACTGAAATCGTGAAGACTAAAAGTAGAGTATTTTTGGAGAGAGGGAGGTCAGAAATTTGAACGTGTAGGGCCAGTTGAATTTTAGATGCCTATTGGACAGCTAGTAGAGATACCACGTGTGTAGCTGCATTTGAATCTGGATTTCAGGAGCAAGTTGTAGTCTAGAAGTATAATGGTGAGAGTTTTTTAGTGTGAATCATTTAAAATTCTAAGACAGCATGGCATCACCTAAGGAGATAGTATATTGAAGGGAAGAGAGCCTAGGATCATGCTAAATATGTGAAATATTTAGAAGTGGGAAGGCAGAGGAGAAAAACAAAAAAGAGGAGGAAAACGAGTCTCAAGTAACACGGTAAGAAATCCAGGTGTCTCAGGACCCAAGAAGCTTTCCGTGCGGGAGGAAGTAAACAACTGTGTCACATGTTGTTGAGACATTAATGCCAAAATGCAGCAAACACTGGTGACCTTGATGATAGTAGTTTCATGGAGTACACTAAGAAGCCAGACTGCACTGGGTTAGAGTGGAATGTGAGGACAGGCAGAAAGTGAGCAGACACATCCTCTTGTTGAGCCCACCATCCCCTTCTGCCCCAGGAACCTGCTTCATTCATCTAACGCAGCAACTCCAAATTGTTGCACCTAATTAGAACCTTGCCCTTCCACTTGCAAATGTGCTCATATCTGTTCATCCCTCAAGGACATGACTACAAATGTCCTTTGACATGGTTGAGGCCCAGAGATTGCATTCCCCTACACCTTCCTGTTTGTCTAGTCACAGGGACATACTCTTCCTTCTCTTAGATGAAGAGTGTCTCTTGGATTTTCTGGAATGTTTCTTTTTGCTTTGAAGCCCTGTTGCAACTTGATTTACTTCATCACCACTCATTTACTGAAAAAATCAGTGAAAATATTCCATTAAGGTCAAATCCAACCATTGCAAAGTTACAGTCTTCATATGCATACACAGACATCCATTTATATAGTTAATATAAAGTTTTAGTCACAGGTCAAAGATTTATCATCACTCAACACACGCGATGCTCTCAGAAGAGGCAAGCTAATTTTAATCTAGTCTCAGTGAAACAAGGGAAGGTAAAATACAAGTTGTTATCCAAAGTCAAACATGGTACAGTCATGATTAATCAGAATGCTTGGGGAATGAGTGGTTTTCATCAACTAAAGGAATAAACACATGATTATCTCTCTAATGAAGTATGCATCATTTTGTCTCAGCCCTTGTTAGGGGACAAAAAAAAAGTCTTTCTTATCCTTCAGTGCTTTAAAGCTACGTATTAACAAATACTGATTAATACTTTATTAGATGATACGTATAGATAGTGAAGGGTAGGATAGATTGAAAAGGTAAATGTTCCCACACATGGTGTTCCCAGACATGGTGGGAACATTTACCTTTTCAATCTATCTTACCCTTCACTATCTATATGTATCATTAGGTATATCATATAGATATATACAGATGTCGTTATATCTATATGCATCACTGTCTATATTTATCTATATGCTTAATTCCCCAAGCATTCTGATTAATCATGAGTGTGCCATGTGTGACTTTGGATAACACCTTGCATTTTACCTTCCTTTGTTTCACTGAGACTAGATTAAAATCAACTTGCCTTTTCTGAGAGCATCATGTATGTTGAGTGATGATAAATCTTTTTTTCCAACATGTTGATCTTGGAGTCAGGCAGGGGTAGGGCATGCTTTGCAATGTTGATGGTAGATAAAACATGAAATTCAAGGGTATTGTAGGTTAACTAAAAGCTGTTTTCATCAAAGGATAACCCAAGAATATGCTCCTGACTACCAGAGGTACCAAGAAGAGCTGGTACTACTTCTACTGAAAGTATTCCAAAAAATTGAAAAAGAGGGACTCCTACCTAACTCATTTTACGAGGCTAGCATCATCTTGATACCAAAATCTGGCAGAGATACAACAAAAAAAGAAAACTTCAGGCCAGTATTCCTCATGAACATCGATGCAAATATCCTCAATAAAATACTGGAAAACTGAATCCAGCAGCACATCAAAAAGCTTATTCACCATGATCAAGTTGGCTTCATCCCCAGGATGCAGGGTCATTTCAGAATAGGCAAATCAATGAATGTAATTCATCACATAAACAGAACTAATGATAAAAACCACATGATTATCTCAATAGATGCAGTAAAGGCCTTTGATAAAATTCAACATCCCCTTATATTAAAAGCTCTTAATAAACCAGGTACTGAAAAAAATACCTCAAAATAATAAGAACCATATATGACAAACCCACAGCCAATATCATGCTGAATGGGAAAAAGCTGGAAGTATGCCCCATAAAACTTCCACAAGACAAGGAGCCCTCCCTCACCATTCCTATTTAACATAGTATCAGATGTTCTGGCCACGGCAATCAGGCAAGACAGAGAAATAAAGAGTATTCGAATAGGGAGAGAGGATGTCAAATTATCTTTGTTTGCAGATGACATGACCCTATATCTAGAAATCCAAAGATAACTTGCTGAAATCTATAGATATTTTTCCCTGTTCGAAAAGTACCCTTACACACAAACTTGGTGTACAATTTCAGAAGTGTGACCAGCCTAAGATCTGATTAATTTAGTGGACAGATGACCCCACTTAAAATCACCAAAATGGGTACAGAGGGTTTGTGGACGGATGCCAATTATCCTGGACACTGTCAGCTTTGTTATTTCCATATTAACAAGGAATTCTCTGCTGAACTCACAGCGGTAAGCAGTGTCATATAGTAATTGTGTGTGCAATCTCTGAAATCTGACAGACCTAGGTTCTGTCACTTTTCCAACTGGTTAAACCTCTGAGAGCTGCTTAAATGTGCGCTCCACGATTCTATTTCCATAAAATGGGCATAAAACAGTATCTAACTCATGGCACTCTTATAAGGATTACCAGAGATAAAGCACAAAGAGGATAGTGTATGTGCTGGTTAATACATACTTTCCTTTAAGCTTGAAAAAAAGTAAACTTGTGGGATTCAGTGAAAGTGGGCATTCTAAATATTAAAATATTCAAAGATAAACTACTCGTGCAATAAACACCTTCCTACAAACTAGACTTGATATTTTCAAAATCAACAAAGGCCAAGACAAAAAACTTGTCTGGTTTCAGCACACCAAATTTCCTACTAGTTAACTTGTCTAAATGACTGCTACTTGCAATATCATAAGCATTTCTATATGTCTAAATCCTCCTTTATGAAACAAGTAATTTGTTATTCCTGAAGTTTTAAATTGATGTATTTAATACAGGCAAGCAGAAGGAGAGGAATAATGGAAATTAGAGTAGAAGAAAATCAATAAAATAAAAAAAAAACAGAAAAATCAATGAAATCCAAAGTTGGTTTACTGAAAAAGTGAAATAAACCTAACAATCTTTTAGTTTGACTGACCAAGAAAAAAAGAAAGGACTACACAGATTATCAAAATCAAGAATGAAAGGGGGGGTTATTAATATGGACCTTATAGAAATTAAAAGGAATATATTATGAACAACTTTATGCCAACAAAATAAACAACTTAGATAAAACAGAAAAATTTCTAGAAGACAAATTACTGACTCAAGAAGATACAGAAAATTGAAATAGGACTAAAGAAAGAAAAAGAACTTAATTAGTAAATTAAAATCTCTCCACAAATACAAACCAAGCCATGGTGGCTTTGCGTGCAAATTCTGTAAACATTTAATGAAGAAATAATACCAATGCTTAGCAATATCTTCAAAAAAATAACGGAGGAAGAAACACTACTTCATTCTATGAAGCCAATATTACCCCGCTATCAAAGCCAGACAAATATATCACAAGATATATTTGCCTGTCAGCTCCAAATTCACCCTTTCATCCCGTTGTGTGAGAAGGTTCTGTGTTCCTCTGCCTACGTCCACTGTACAGTTGTTACCGAAGGCCGCCTTTAGAGGGCGCCAGAGTCAGCGAAGGGGAGGGCTGCGCTTCCTGGTTCTCTAGGCTGGCACCCGCTGAGCGACAGGCTTCTCCTAGGGACTCTGGCGCCGCACACAGGTCCCAGTGTTCTGTTGGAGTAGGGTACGCAGTGGCCTGCGGCTTCCCTTCCTTCCATTGCCCTTGGACCGTACGTGATCCGTGCTTGTGGTGAGACGCCTCCCCATGTGCATCACTCCCAGGCGCCCTGGGGAGTACATTTCCCACAACTCCCAGAGTGCAGGTTTCTAGAAAGTTTCAGCAGTGGTGAGGCACCATAACAACTTTATTGCCATTTTGTGGGGTGCTGCCACACTCCTCTGGCAAGATCAGGATTTTTAAATTTTTTATTATTTATTTATTTTTTATGTTTGAGACAGAGTCTTGCTTTGTCTCTCAGGCTGGAGTGCAGTGGTGGTGAACAGGGCTCACTGCAGCTTCCACCTCCTGGGCTCAAGCAATCCTCCCACCTCAGCCTCCAGAGTAACTGGGACCACAGGCATGCACCACCATACCTATTTTTTTGTAAAGATGGGGTCTCACTATGTTGCCCAGGCTGGTCTCAAACTCCTGGGCTTAAGCAATCCGCCTGCCTCAGCCTTCCAAAGTGCTGGCATTATAGGCGTGGGCAACCATGCCCAGCAAGGTCAAAATATCAATATTGGCGATAAGATGAATGGGATGGAATTTCAACATTGGGGGGTTGGGGGAGGTTATTTGAGTATTCCATTTAAGATCTGTAGTGGAGAGCTCTTTCCAAGGCACTGTATCTCAGCAGTGTTTCAGGATAAACTTTTTGGAAGGTAATCTATCTAAGCTCTGGGTTAAAGGGATCCTTCCCTGGATACTACACCTCAAATTCCCGAAGGTAGATTTCCAATGACTTCTGCCAGTGTGGCACCCCAACAAGTTCTCTGGCGTACATTGAGTAACAGCTGGGTCTATCCCATTTGTGGGCTTCAACCCTTGGTTGTGGTGGTGGTGGTGTGAGTGTTTCCTCATATGCTGTCTTCAAGCCCTACAGAGGACTGTCATGGGTTCTTCTGTCTCAGCATGGAGGTGATGAATCTTCCTCTGGGCTTTAACTTACTTCTGGGAGAAAGCTCTTAGCTTCCCTGGGTGACCTACCTCAACCCTACGTGAATGTTTCCTTGTGGGCTCTGTCTCATCCCTTTTGGATGGGGCTGTTTCGGAGGTGCTGTATCTTAGGCCCGGAAAGGATTTTCCATAATGCTGTATCTCAGTCCAGAGGGGTGACTCTTAGGGGCTCTCTCTCAGCCCTTGGGAAGGAGACTTTTCCTTGGTTGTTTCATAACTGCAGTTGGAAGGCTCTTCCCTGGGTTCTCATCATAATTATGTTAGGGGATGCCTTCCTTGGTTGCTCTATGTCAGCCATGAAGTGAAGCAGCTTCCTTGGATACTCTGTTTCCCACCTCAGGTAGGGGAGGACCATCCCTTGGATGCTATATCTCAGACCTGCAGGAGACTCTTCCTTATATGCTCATCATAGCTGTGCGTGTGTGTGTGGCACTTTCCTTTGATACTCGATCTCGTCCTCGGGTGCTGTATATCAGCTCTGGGGTTGAGGTTTTTCCTTGGATGCTCTATCTCAAGCCTACAGTGATGCATCCTTAATGTTCTAACTCACCATTGCTGGAATTTTTCTTAACTTTGGGGAGTAGAACTTTCCCTTGCGTGCTCTATCCTTTAGTTGGGGAGTTATTCTTTGTGGTATTTTAACTCCACCACCAAGAAGTTCGTACTTGTGTGCTCTGTTTCCACTCTAGGGGAGGGAGAGTACTTGTATTTTGGGTGCTCTATCACTCCTATGAGAGGGCTAAGGTCTTTTTTAGGTTCTCTAATTCATCTATGGAGAGGACTCTTCGGTGGGCCTCTGACTCAGCCCTGTGGGGAAGACTTTTCCCAGGAGCTCTAGCTCAGCTCTGCCATGTTGCGGGGGCATGGGAAGGGGAGGGACTTGGTCTTGGATGTTCTATCTCAGCCTAGGCAGGATTTGTCCTTGGGTGCGCCTTCTCAGCTTTGAGCAGGAAAATCTTCCTTATGGGATCAAACTCAATCCTTGGGCGATTCTGCCTCAGGTGCTTTCACTCAGCCAAGGAGGTGGGTTGGCTTTTTCTTAACTGTTCTATCTCAGCAATGTCGGGGAGGTGGGGGGTGGAGTGGGGAGGACTTCTTTGGGTGCACTATCTCAGTTGGGGATACTGACCACTTCTTATATCTGCTCTTTCTGTATTTAGAGTTCTCTTTATTTCTTACTAGTCAATTTCTTGTTACTCTGTTCCCCTGTTATCGTTAATAATTCTCAATAGTCAACTTTCACTGTTTGAATTACTGTGTGGTTTCTCTCTCTTGATTTGATGAAATCTGAAACATAATGAGTACTGTGGATAGTCCTGGGCTAGACCCTTTAGCTGAGATTAGGGAATTTATCTGGTCGTGCCTTTGGGCTAAAACACAGCGCCCTGCTTCTTGCCAAAGGGAAATGATACGAAAGTATAATCCATGGCATGCATAGACTTCACAATTTGTGAAGCTACCACCATGAATGATTGTGATGAAGCACCAACTGAAGTGCTGGGGAGCCAGTGTATCATTCTGGCATTCTGGAGCCAGGGTATCAATCTGGTTCCAACCGCATAGGAGTTGCGGTTGCACCATATTTACACAAAACATGGTATAGACTACCGTTAGTTTTAGCTATTCTGCTGGATGTTTAGCCGTATCTCGTATGGCTTTCATTTGCCGTTCTCTGATGTGAATGAGTTGGAGCAACTATTAATATATTTAGTAGCCAGCCATTTGTATATGTCCTTATGAAGTAACTTTTCAGGCCCTTTTGCCCATATTTTATTTGGTTATCTTTTTCTTAGTGATTTGCAGGAGCTCCAAATTCAACTCCTTTTTCAGATATAATATATAATATATAATATGTATATATAAAATGAATATCTTCTATGAATCTCTTGTTTGCCTTTTCATTCTCTTAATAGTATCTTTTGATGATTAGAAGTTCTTAATTTAATTAATTCCAATTAATCTTTCTTTTTTATGCCCTTGAAAACCTTGCCAACCCCAAAGGCATGAAGATGATGTCTCAAGTTTTCTTCTAGATTTCTGACACATCTCAAATGAATTTTGGTATATGTAATGAGGTAAATGTCAAGGTTCATTTTTCCCCTGTGTTTACTTAGTGGACTTATTTAAAAGACTCATTTCCACCAGACATGCAGTTATTTTTCTGTAAATGTGTATTTCTTTTTTTACTTTTTAAAAAATTTTTTCAACTTTTTAAATCTTTCCCCTTTTTATTTGCTGTGGAGTGGTCACAATGCTCCATGGAACAGAAATGTGAAGACCATCCCCAAACCAGGTCCAGGCATCTTCTCTGCAGGAGGCCCTAGAGACATTGCCATTGACTGGCCAAGTTTCCAAGTATAAGGGAAAGCCAGGGGAAATGACCACTTTCTTTTTACCTCTCGGTTATGATGCCTTTCTGCCTCTGCCAAGCCCTGGCTCTCTGAGGTCCAGTGTTAAAAAATAAATTAGGCTTCCCTGGAATGGAACTAGCATGGGTCTGGTCTGTGTCCTGTGAGTTTCCAGGTACAGGTGCATTCTTCTCTCTCCGATGGGCAGCCACGCAGATTGGATCCAGACCCTAATACCGTTATCATCATCATCATCATCATTGTCTGTCATCACTGTCAACAGTCAGGAATCAGTAAGTCCTGTAAGTCAGGCTAAGGGAGCTGGAGGCTGATGGACAGACTTGGAAAGCATGTGCACCCCGAAAGCAACTGCAAGCTGCAGTGCACAAACCGGAGGCAGTAGCCAGCACAGAGTCCACTATCCCCTTCTGGGGAAGAGATGATGGTGGTTTGGGGAAGGAGGAAGAGGAGAGAAAGCTCCAGGACTGAGAGCTACTGGGAGCAGCACAGATTAACTGAGATACTGTGAGGAAAACACCCAGCGAGACACGGGCATGTATCAATTCCTCTGTGAACAACAGAAGTTTCTTTTTTTTGTTAGTGTTGTTTGTTTTAAATAAACTGCTGCAGCTGTTGAGAAGCCCCTGCCAGTCTTAGACTATGTGCAGAGGGCCTGGTTTCCTTCATGCACAGACCTGGGCCCCTCGGAGGGATGAAAGAATAGAAGAATTCACCTCCAAACCTGAGGCCTGAGTCACGAACTTTAAAGGAGAAGGGGGAAATCCACAGAAAGGTGGAGGCAGCAGCCTCCCCTGCACGGCTATGTGGGACTCACCACCCAAGGCACAGTTTGCTTCCCATCCCAGGGCACCAGGTGCCACCGTGGCTGGAGCTCTCATTCTACACACGAATCAAACAGGAACTATGACAGCTTCTGGTTGATTAATAGGTGTTCATTCTGAGAGGTGATAATGTGCTAGCAGCCCTCACTCTCAGCGCCTCCTCAGCCTGGGCGTCCAGTCTGGCGGCACTTGAGGAGCCCTTCAGCCCGCCACTGCACTGTGGGAGCCCCTTTCTGGGCTGGCCGAGGCCGGAGCCGGCTCTCTGCTTGTGGGGAGGTGTGGAGGGAGGGGCGAGGGCGGGAACCGGGACTGTGCGCGGCCGCTCACAGGCCAGTGCGAGTTCCGGCAGGCCTGGGCACGGGCTCGGCGGGCCCCACACTCGGAGCGGCCAGCCGGCGCCGCCAGCCCAGGGCAGTGAGGGGCTTAGCACCCAGGCCAGAAGCTGCAGTGGGTGCACCAGGTCCCCCAGCAGTGTTGGCCTGCCGGCCCCCCGTGGTGGGCTCCCGCGCAGCCCGAGCCTCCCGGAGGAGCACTACCCCCGGAGGAGCACTCCCTCTGCTCCTCAGTGCTCCGTCCCACAGAGGGATGAAAGAATAGAAGAAGTCCACAGAGGACTACGGGAATCGGCTGAGGAGTGCAGGCACAGCTTGGGACTGCCTGCAGCCCCGGCACAGGATCCACTAGGTGGAGCCAGCTGAGCTCCTGAATCTAGTGAGGACTTGGAGAACTTTTATGTCTAGCTAAGGGATCCTAAACGCACCAGTCAGCACTCTGTGTCTAGCTTAGGGATCATAAACACACCAATCAGCTCTCTGTGTCTAGCTCAGGGTTTGTAAATACACCAATTAGTACTCTGTGTCTAGCTCAAGGTTTGTAAATACACCGATTGGTACTCTGTATCTAGCTAACCTAGTGGGGACTTGGAGAGCTTTTCCCTCTAGCACTCTGTGTCTAGCTCAAGGATTGTAAATGCACAAATCAGCACTCTATGTCTAGCTCAGGGTTTGTAAATACACCAATCAGTACTCTGTATCTAGCTAACCTAGTGGGGACTTGGAGAACTTTTCTGTCTAGCACTCTGTGTCTAGCTCAGGGATTGTAAAGACACCAATCAGCACCCTGTCAGAACGGTCCAATCGGCTCTCTGTAAAATGGACCAGTCAGCTCTCTGTAAAATGGACCAATCAGCAGGATGTGGGTGGGGCCAGATAAGGGAATAAAAGCAGGCTGCCTTAGCCCCCCACCGGCAACTTGGTGAGGTCTCCTTCCGCACTGTGGAGTTTTATTCTTTTGCTGTTTACAATAAATCTTGCTACTGCTCACTCTCTGGTTGCACACTGCTTTTAAGAGCTGTAACACTCACCGTGAAGGTCTGCAGCTTCACTCCTGACAGCGAGACCACCAACCCACCAGAAGGAAGAAGCTCCAGACGCATCTGAAGTCTGAAGGAACAAACCATGGACACACAATGTTTAAGAACTGTAACACTCACCGCGAGGGTCCATGGCTTCATTCTTGAAGTCAGTGAGACCAAGAACCCACCAATTCCGGACACAATTCTATGTCCCCAGCTGGGCAGGATCAGAAAGTGTTCTAAATGTTGTTTCAAAAAGAGGGAGGATTTTCCTGGATCAGTCACAGTGAGGTGGTGGTTTTATTTTTTAAAACACTTTTTATATTGAAGAAATTTCACATTTACCAAAGAGTTTCTCAGAGATAGCAGGAAGCTCCTATAAATCCTTCCCCTGTGTCCCTCAACTTTTATTTTATGTTCAGGGGTACATGTGCAGGATATGGATGTGCAGGCTTGTTAGGTAGGTAAACGTGTGCCTTGGTGATTTGCCACACAGAGCATCCGATAAGCTAGATACTAAGCCCAGGGTCAATTACCTATTCTCCCTATGCTCTCCCTTCCCCCACACTCCCTCTGACAGGTCCCAGTGTGTGCTGTTCCCCCACCCGCCAATGTGTCTTTGTGTACTCATCATTTGGCTCCCACTTGTAAGTGAGAACATGCAGTGTTTGGTTTTCTGTTCCTGTGTTAGTTTGCTGAGGATAACGACTTCCAACTCCATCTATATCCCTCCAAAGGACATGATCTAATTTCCTTTTATGGTTGCATAGTATTCCATAGTGTGTATGTACCACATTTTCTTTATCCAGTCTATTATTGATGGGCATTTAGGTTGATTCCATGTCTTTGCTGTTGTGAATAGTGCTGCAATGAACATACGAGTGCATGTATATATATAAGTGAATGCCTTATATTCCTTTGGGTATATGCCTAGTAATGGGATTGCTGGGTCAAATGGTATTTCTGCCTCTTGATCTTTGAGGAATCACCATGCTGTCTTCCACAATGGTTGAAGTAATTTACACTCCCACCAATAGTGTAAGAGCAGTCCTTTTTCTGTGCAACCTCAGCAGCATTTGTTGTTTTTTTTTAGATGGAGTCTTGCTCCTGTCACATGGCCTGGAGTTCAGTGGAGCGATCTCAGCTCACTGCAACCTCCATCTCCCGGGTTCAAGTGATTCTCCTTCCTCAGCCCCTGACTGGCATGAGATGGTATCTTATCGTGGTTTCGATTTGCATTTCTCTAATAATCGGTGATGTTGAGCTTTTTTTCATATGTTTCTTGGCCGCATGTATATCTTCTTTTGAGAAGTAAATGTGTATTTCATTTAAGTTTTTGAATTTAATATAAAGTTGCTCATAGGAGTTTCCCTTCCCTTTTCAGAATTTTTGCTGCATCCATAGTTATACCACTTTTCATTCCTAATGTTATGTATTTGTGGATTATTTTTTTCTTTATCAATCTTCCCAAAGGTTTGTCTATGCTATTAGTTTTCAAAGGACCAACTTTTGGATTTATTTTCTCTATTGCAATTTCTTTTCTATTTCATTAATTTCTGCTTTATGTTTATTAGCACCTTCTTTCTACTTTCTTTGAGTATATTCTACTGTTCTTCATCCAGTTTCTTATGTTAGAACTCAATTTTCAGGCTTTTTTTCCTTTTCTAATGTAAGCACATAAGACTATTTCCTCTAAGGTCTACTTTCACTGCATCCTAAAGGTTTTCGTATGCAATATATTCCTTATCATTCATATCTAAGTACTTATTAGAAGAGTTTTAAAATTTCTGAATACATTTTGTTGTTGTTGCTATTGACTTCTAGTTCAATTTCGTTTTGTTTAAAGAGTATGTTTGAAACCAGGTATTTGAACATTGTTGAGACCGTGGCCCGTTTTTGCATGTATGCTTGAGAATAGTTTATATTTCGATTGCTGGGTACAGGTTTCTATAAATGGCCACAAGTTAACTTTGTTTATTGTATTGTTCACATTTATGTGTGTCTTGTTTTTTTCTGTTCAACTTAACAGTAATTGAGGTAATTGCGTTTAAAATCTTCCACAATAATGGTGGGGTTTTCAATTTCTCTCAATAGTTCTACTTATTATTGCTTTACATATTTTCGAGACTATTTTATTACTTGCATACAACTGTACAATTGTTAAATGTTTCTGGAGAAATGAATTTTGACCATTACAGAGGGACTATTTATGCTCAAATAATGAATTTATTGGTCTCCTTTATCTGATATCAATATAACTTCTTCATCTTTCTTTCTTTTTTGATATTTGATATTTTAATCCAAACACATTGCTATTTGCATTAAAATTACAGGATACATGAATATGTAGAAGGGTGGTATGTGGTAAAAAATGCTGAGCTTCACGTGAGCTCACATTTAGCTCTGGTCCTGCCCCTGACCCCTCAAAGGACCTTGGCAATTCATACTTCCTCATCAGAAAAGAGGGGGAATTTGATTGGATGAGTGCCAGACTTTCTAAAAAACTTTTATTTTAAGTTCAAGGGTACAAGTACAGGTTGGTTACACAGGTAAACTTGTGTCACGGGAGTTTGTTGTACAGATTATTTCATCACCCAGGTGTTAAACATAGTTCCCATTATTTTTCCTGGTACTTTCCCTCCTCTCATCCTCCATCCCCAGGTAGGTTCCAGTGTCTGTTGCTCCCATATTTGTGTCCGTGTGTTCTCATCATTTAGCTCCCACTTATGAGTAAGAACATGCAGTATTTGGTTTTCTGTTCCTGTGTTAGGATAATGGACTTCAGCTTCATCCATGTTTCTGCAAAGGACATGATCTCATTCTTTTTTATGGCTCCATTGTATTCTATGGTGTATATGTACCACATTTTCTTTATTCAGTCTGCCATTGATGATCACTTAGGTTGATTCCATGTCTTTGCTATTGTGAATAGTGTTGCAGTGAACATTTGCGTGCATATGTCTTTATGTTAGAATGAGTTCTATTCCTCAGGGCATATGCCCAGTAATGGCATTGCTGGGTCAAATGTTAGTTCTGCTTTCAACTCTTTGAGGAATCACCATACTGCTTTGCACAATGGTTGAACTATTAGGTTGGTGCAAAAGTAATTGCTGATTTTGCCATTAATTGTAATGTCAAAACTGCAATTACTTTTGCACCAACCTAATAATTTACGCTCCCACCAACAGTGTATTATGTGTTCGCTATTCTCCACAACGTCACCAGCCCTCTGTTATTTCTTGACTTTTTAGTAATAGCCACGTTGACTGGTGTGAAATGGTTTCAATTTGCAATTTGTGTTTCTCTAATGATCAATGATATTGAATGCTCTGCATTTAAAGGGCTCCTGTGTGTAAGTCAGTCCCACTTGGAGAATCTCCTTATAGGAAGATCAAGTGAATAGTGAGCTTAATTACATATACAAAATTATTTTTTCCTATAATGTAATCATGAGAGTAACACCAGAGGGTAAAGGTCATGGGGACCATCTCGGAATTCTTCCGAAGAAAGAGGGAAAAGCTAAACATAGCAAGAGTTGAAGCCATGAGTTTTGGGCCACTTTCTCTTGCAAAGTACTTATCGTTTCAGGACCTGAGTGTGATCTTTATGTATCCCTTCAATTTGATAATGGGGTACTTCTGTACCTACACATCACTATGATTTGGGGGTTCAGAAAACACGCTGGTTAGGATGGGTAGCTCAATTGGCATGGTAATGTGCTGTTTCAGTGAAATTCTGGGGAAAAAAATTTTAAGTCACTTATATTCTTTATGTGAATATATGTGCTGCTCTCCTTTCGGCTGCGACTTCTGCAGTATTCACTATTCATAATTATACTAACCCTGTGGGTGGGTCTCAATATTCAATATTCAGGCTATTTTGCTGCTTAGTGTTGCATCCTTCTGGCCACATTTCAGACTCAGTGTTTGTTGTCCCTCTGGCAATACTTGACTGCCGCTTAGTGGCTATTGTGATTTATTTTCTAATCTGGATTTCTGTTGACAAAACTTTCTGTTCAGGGCACATTAAGAGTCCCTATTGCTCCAGGCTTTATTCATTTTCATAATCCTTCAGATTGCCCTTCAGCAAACTTTCTATCCAGAAGAAAAAAAGATGTGTAGTCACGTAGATGTCCGGTCGCAGGGAATGCATCCAGGTATTCTAGGTGAGGTAGGGAAAGTCTTGTCAGTGAGACATCTGGGCCCCCAGCTGGCAGCGGGGGCACCTCGGTTGAGCCTGGAGACTTCCAGTACTGGTGAGATCTAGGATGGTGCATGGCAAACACCAGTGACCTCCTAGGGCCCCGGTCTCATGGGGATTCAAGTGAGTGCCCTGTACCACTTCATGGTCTAGGTTAGCTCATAGGAACACCCACAACCTCCTGGACATTGGTATATGTGTCTGTCATTGCAGGATTCTCTTGGCTCCATGGGACCCATCTCTTCTGCTCTCACTAAAACAACTCTGGGATGTATATTTTAAAAACTGGAATACCATTTGGTTAGATGAGCTAAAGAAGAAAAATAAAAACTTACCTTGTTTTGTAACACTGTTTGACCTGGATACAATTCAGTTAACAATGAAAAATGGCCGGAGAAAGAAATGTGAACTTTAACACCATCTTATGGCTAAATCTTTTCTGTACAAATGAGGGAAAGTGGTCTGAGGTTCCCTATGGGCAGACCTTTATAGCCTTACAACAGAACCCAGCTCTATGCAGCACCTGTGGGCTTAAACCCAGTAAGACAGAAAACCACACAGATGCACTAGAAGATTATCTTCTATTAAGGGGAAGGGCTCTCAGGGCCCACAGTACAACACCAGCTCCACATAGGGGCTCTCAGGGGCCTGCATCTCCTTCCAAGTCCCCAGCACACCCTACCCTATCAAAGTCTTCTGTAGAATTTAATCCCATTTCAACTCCTGCTTATGCTCCTCTTTATTCTCTTTTGCCTTGTACAGTAGGGACTAGCCCAGCTGGAATAACTCACAGTGGGACTTCATATCATCCAGGACCAGTGAAACTGCTCCCTTTACCGGAAGTCCAAATGCAAAAGGGATCATTAGAATACATGTTCCATTCTTAATAAATGATCTAATCCAGTGCAAGCAAAACCTCAGGCAGTTCTCAGAGGAACCCAATGCATTTACCAACGCAGTCCAGGCTCTAAATTTGGCCATTGACTTAACTTGGAAAGGTATATGCAAGTTGTCCTTTCCCTTGCTGTACTCCACAGCAACAACAGAGAATCTGAGTAGCCAGTCAAGGATACATAAATAGCAGGGCAGCTGACTGGCCTGCCACCTATGAAGTGGCAGCTATTGCTGATCTCTCCCACGACCCAGGTTGGAATTACAACAGGTCTGGAGGAATAAAGAATAGGGACGGCCTACATGGTCCAATGCCCCCTGGCAGGGATCAGACCATGCATTACAAAAAAAAACCTGTTAACTATGAGAAAATCAAAGTAATCACACAGGGAAAACCCTGCCCTCTTTCAGGGGTGCTTAAAGGGCGCCTTCCAAAAGTACAACATTGACCCTATCTCCGCTGAAGGCCAACTGTTACCAGGAGAAAACTTTATTAGCCAGTCTACCCCAGATATCAGGAGTAAACCACAGAAATTACAATTAGGGCCACAAACATCTATGTCTCAACTAATAGAAATGGCTTTTGGGGTATTTCATAATAGGAATCTGGCTGAGGAGGAAGGCAGAGTCCAGTGCAAGAACAGGTGAGATAAGGCTCAGGCTAAAAGGATAGCTCTTTCTGTTAGTAGTGTCCTGCAACCTCTAAGTCACCCACAGGAACCTTGAAGCTTCGAAACTGGTCGCCAACAGGGTAACAGCCATCAAGGAGCCTGCTTTCAATGCAAGCAATTGGAGCACCAGGCCAGAAAGTGCACACAGCTTCCCCTTGGCCATGCCCAGTCTGTAAACCAGATAGCCACTGGGGAATGGATTTTCCTCGGTCCCGAAGGGGAAAGTGGACATCCTCCCTTGAGATGGCACTAACTCAAGACTGAGGAGGCTCAGGGATCCAGACGGCCCCTCTGAAAAGAACATTCCAGTCACCAATCTGGAACTCTAGCTGACCCTTGATGTGGCAGGTAAGAATATTGATTTTTTAATTGATAATGGGGCCTCCTACTGTGTATTAACTTCTCATGTTGGGCCACTTAATTCCAAAAGTTGTACCATAACTGGAGTCAATAATCAACCCCATTCTTACTATTTTACTTCCTTACTCACATGTCAGTATACACATCAGTTTATGTCACACTCTTTCTTGTTAATTTCTGAGTGTCCTACCCTGTTCTTGGGCAGAGATTTATTAAATAACATGGGTGGCAACATACAACCCAAAGGCACCAGCCCCTACCAAATCTACCAAATGGTCCTCACTGAAGGGCCAGCAGATCATCTCCCTATGTCTGTCAATCTTAGAACAAGTAAATCCAGCATCTGGGACGACAGGGTGCTCAGAAGAGCCCTTTGGGCTCAACCTATGTTCATTAAACTACAGGATCCCAATAGGTGCCCCAATTAAAAGCAGTATCCCCTAACGTTAGAAACAAAGAAAGGATTTGAGCCCTTAATTTCTAGATTCTTGCAGCATGGTTTACCAGTGTCCTTCCAATCACCTTGTAATACTCCTATTCTGACCAGTGGTAAAACCAAATGGGGAATATCAACTGGCACAACACTTGAGAATCATAAACGAGGCAGGAACTCTCTTTCTCACTTGGTAGAGAACCCTTATATCTTGTTAACCCAAACTCTAGGGCATTGCCAATGGTTTAGTGTACTAGACCTTAAAGATGTTGTGTTTTTAATCCCAGTGCACCTGTCCTTTCAGTTTCTATTTACCTTTGAATAGACAGATCCAAATATGGGGAACACCCACCAACACACCTGCATGTTATAGCTCCTGGGCTTTCAAGATAGCCCTCACCTGTTTGCACTAGCCCTAGACAAAGATCTTTGAGAGTTACCACTTAGGGAATGCAGTGTCCTACGCTATGTAGATAACATCTTGATACCTAGCCCTACCAAGGAAACATCTGACAAGAATACCATCACAGTCTTAAATTCCCTTGGAGCAAGTAGATACAAGTTTTCAAATAAAAGGGCACAATTAACCAAACGGAGATTAACTTACTTAGCGTACATTATAACCCCTGGAATAAGGCAGCTATCGGGAAAAAGAAAACTGGCCATACTACAGTTGCCTAGTTCCCAAACCAAGAGACAACACAGAACTTTTCTTGTAATGTACGGGTTCTGTAGAACCCTGATTCCTAGATCTCTCTCGAGAGGAAGACTCACCAAACATCAGGCTCTCCTCCTGGACTCCCCCAAGGTTACTATAAAAACTTGTGATACCCTTAATCCAGCTCTGCTCATGCCAGTCAATTCCTCAGAGAACCTAACTCATTCCTGTATTAAAACCATAGAACAGGTCTACTTAGGTAGAAGAGATCTAAGAGATACAGTTCTCAAGAATCCTGATGATGTAGTTTTCTACATTCTGATGGAAGTAGTTTTCTAAAAAATGGAAAAACAAGGGTACGATGTACTGTGTTTAGTCTATACCAAACAATAAACACCCAAACACTGCCACCTAATACCTCAACACAAAAAGCAGGGCTAATCGCCCTCACCCTGGATCCTGGTTCCTCTCCCTAGGGCCCTGGATCTAGGTCAGGGAAAGGCACTTAACATATACACTGACTCCAAGAACGCCTTCTTTGTGCTTCAACCACATGCAGCTATCTGAAAAGAGCGGGATCTTCTAAATGCCCGGAATTCCCCCATTAAACGTGCAAACGAAATACTGCAGCTTTATGAGGCTGTGCATGATCCTAATCAACTGGCCATCATTCACTGTCAAGAACATCAAAAAGGAAACTCCTCAGTTGCATTGGTCAATGCAAGGGCTGGCAGGGAAGCTAGGACGTCAGCTACGGAAGCTGTAGCCCAGATGACCTTATTCTTCTCAGCCCATTCTCTTTATTTCTTATTTTTTATTTTTTTTTTGAGATGGAGTTTTGCTCTGTTGCTTAGGATGGAGTGCAGTGGTGCGATCTCAGCTCACTGCAGTCTGCACCTCTCTCACTTGAGCAGTTCTCCTGCCTCAGCTTCCCGAGTAGCTGGGATTACAGGCACATGCCACCCCACCTGGCTAATTTTTGTATTTTCAGTAAAGATGGGATTTTGCCATGTTGGCCAGGCTGGTCTTGAACTTCTGATGTCAAGTGATCCGCCAACCTCAGCCTCCCAAAGTGGTGAATTTCATATGGATGTGAGCCACCGTGCTCGGGCCCCATTCTTTTCATATAAATCTGTCCTATACTATAGAAAACAAGCATAGGCTAAAGAAAATCAGAAGACCCTAAATCCTGAGGGTTGGAGGCTCATAGGTTTAAACTCTTGCTAGTCCCACCCATGAAAATTTGATAAAAACTTGCATAATTCCCTCCATATGGGGCAGGATGCTATGACCACCTGCATGGACCATGTGTTTACAGGTAAAGGCCTGACAACCACAATAAAAAAGTCACTCTGGCCTGTAAACTTTGCTCTCAAAATTACCATGGGGCAAACAAAACAAGGGTCTCCTCCTTTATTAACCTCAGTCCAGTGGCAAGGAGCCTGTTCTGATGAGGACTGGCACACTGACTGCACCCAAAGGCCTTCCTTTTGAGTTTTTAAATACCTTTTAGTTTTCATAGACGCCATTCTCGAATGGGTAGAAGCGTTCCCCACCAGAACAGAGAAAGCTACAGAAGTAGCCAAGGCACTGCCAAAAGAGATCATACCAGGATTTGGCCTCCCCTGCTCCTTGCAGAGCGACAAAGGACCCTGTTTTCTTGGAAATATAACCCAAGACGTAGCCGAAGCTTTGAAAATTAAATTTCATCTCCACTCCTCACAGAGGCCACAATCCTCCAGCAAGGTTAATAGGACTCATCAAACTTTAAGGCAGACCCTGGCGAAACTGTGCCAGGAAACGTTTGAGTCTTGGTACACTCTGTTGCCTATAGCCCTCGTGAGAATATGAGTGGCACCCAAAGAAAAGACAAAACTTAGTCCTTTTGAATGGACTTCTTGGAGACCCTTCCTTACCTCATACCTGTTAATCAAACCAGAAACCCAGTCTACTATACAATATATTCAAAATCTAAGCCCAGGACCAGGCACTGTTATTCACGGCTGTAGCTGTACTCTCATCAATTTGGGAGACCAAGGTGGGCAGATCACTTGAGGTCAGTAGTTCCATACCAGCCTGAGCAACATGGAGAAACCCCCAAAATACAAAAATGAGCCAGGCGTGGAGGCCTCAGCCTCCCAAGTAGCTGGTATTACAAGGGCATCACAGGTGCCCTCATGCTGCTAATTTTTGTATTTTTAGTAGAGATGGGGTTTTGCTATGTTGGCCAGGCTGGTCTCAAAGTGATCCGCCCATCCCGGCCTCCCAAATTGCTGGGATTACAGGCATGAGCCACCACACCCGATCCTTTCTATGCTTTTAAAACACAAAAAGAGCAAAATACTGTGTGGTTTTTCCTTAACATTTTACAAATGTTTACATTGATAAGTAATGTTATGTTTTTTATTAATTTGCAAACATTTTGTATAAAAAAAGATTTCAACTTGTCATATATACAAATAAAACATTTTATTATTTTTCACAAGTCCATTAATGCTGGGGAAATTTCTAGTTGTCTTTTCTCTTTCTTTCTTTCTCTTTCTTTCCTTCCTTCCTCTCTTCCTTCCTTCCTTCTTTCCTTCCCTCCTTCTTTCCTTCCTTCCTTCCTTCCTTCCTTCCTTCCTTCCTTCCTTCCTTCCTTCCTTCCTTCCTTCCTTCTTTCCTTCCTTCCTTCCTTCCTTCTTTCCTTCCTTCTTTATTTCTTTCCTTCTTTCTTTTCTTTCTTTCTGACAGAATTTTGCCCTGTTGCCTATGCTGGAGTGCAGCATCAGGATATTGGCTCACTGCTGCCTTGGCCTCCCAGGCTCAGGCAATCCTTCCACCTCAGCCTCCCAAGTAGCTGGGCCTACTGGTGCACACCACCGTGTCTGGTTAATTTTTGTATTATTATTATTATTTTTATTTTGTAGAGCTGGGGTCTCGCCATGTTGCCCAGTGTGGTCTCTTAACTCCTGAGCTCAAGCAATCCTCCTGCCTCAGTCTCTCAAAGGGCTGGGACTACAGGCATGAGCCACCACGCCCAGTCTAGATGTCTTTCTTGTGCTTTGTTATTCCTTCATAGAAAAAGTAAATCATACTATTTTTTTAAAAGAATATTAAGATAAGAACATAAGAATTTAGACTTCAAAACTGCACTCACTATCAACAGTGGTATTTGTTCATGCTTAATTAAGAAATATTGACCTTAACAGCAAGGATATTTTTAGAAATGGATTTCAAGACAGGCCGTGTGTACTAGTTATCAGCATAGAGTAAAACTATGCAACTCTATAAGCAGGTGATACAATGAGGCTTAATAAAGGCAGTGGATAGATACACAAACTGAATGATTGATTTGTTAAAAAGAATTGGTCTTACGCAATTGTGAAAGGTGGTAACACAGTCTCTATAAGGCTTTTGTCGTCTCTACTGAGGATGGCGGCGTAACAAACAGGCTGAAACCCACAAACATGATCTGGAACATTATGAGGGCAGGTGGAGGTACATGTTCATTTTTGTTGCCTCTGATCTTGGTGACGAAAAGCCAAGAAGGGCTCTTTGTAATGGAGCTAAACACATACACCTGGCCCAGAAGATAGAGAAGGTGAAAGAGCATCCAGGGAAAGGAAGAGAAATTGCAAGTCTGGCTGCAGCTTCATACCAATAAGGTGAATCCAGAGAGCAGCAACAATGTGTGTGAGCTACAAATGGCTGCTGCCTCCTATCCACTGCCCTGCACAATTTTCAAAGAACCTCCAGGGGGAACACCAGATACTTCCCAGAAAGAGAACCATAGCTAATATAATTTGGCAGAACCAAGTTGACAAATTGCAAGTGATACCCTTGTCACTTTGGTATCCATGCGCGTCTCCTTATGCCGTTCTTAATCTTTAAGTAGAGACAATAACAAATCACAGTTCTCCCTAATGTGGTACAACTCTCCCAGCTGCAACCAAGAAAATACAAACTCTTCTCCAAAAGAGGGCACTAAAGCCCCACATTTTTCTTAAATCTTGTTCAATCTGCTGCTACCTAATTCATACTGTGCCTTTAATATCCTATATCTTAAATGTTGAAAAATAAAGTTAATAACACATCTTGTGCTAGGAGATCAGGGGATGTCAAGAGGTAAAAACCAAAAATATTTAGTATATATATATACACACACATATAAACTTATATATGACACATATAATATTAATATATGTGCAAATGAATTCATATCAAAATAAGGAATTGATACTCTTTATTCTGAAACATAAACAGAAACAAGGACTTATGATAGTCTTTGTATCGGCCTATGGTCAACGTAGTCACTTCTCCCACTACCCATTTCATAGTCCCTTTATCTTCAGCAAGCACCTTTCCTGGTGACAGACCTTTTCCTAGTGGGGTGACTCAAACTTCCAATCTTGAGGTTCATGGCCATAAGCAGTCCTGATTGAATTAGGCTGTTGTAGTTTTCATTGACTTTCATCACTGGACACAGGAGTACTAAGAGGTGCTCTGTAGGATCTCCTGAATTTCAGACATATCCCTCCTTAACCCCAGGATGACTGAAGGGTTATGCCTCAATCAACTTGCAGACTTGACTAGTTTATAGACCTAAAACCTCATGAATTAAGACAAGGCCTCTTGAGGAGGGACCTTTCTAGAATGAAAAAGTTTATACCATCACTCTTTCTCCCATTCTTACTCAAAGAAGTCCTGTAGCCCTTCACTAAGGTGAAAGTACATGCGGAAGAGAAATTATTAGATTTCTCAAAGACTACAGGACCCCAGTTCTGAATTGAGATGAGTTTCTTGAAGACACAAACATCATGCTGATCCTTTTGAAAAATATGTGATTTGTTACTGAGCCTTGGGTGACATTCAGTGCTTGACTTTGGACGCCAAATTATAATGCTACTTAGACATGCCTGTCTTATCCTAGGTGCTTTCTGACTCACCAAGTTACAGCAATGTGTATACATAGAAGCACCCCATTATTAAATGGAAGTGGTATGTACAAGATCAAGCATGTCCTGAAGGCGAAAGTAAGTTCCACGATAAAGTGGCCAAAATATGCATGGATCCTATTCCTGCTACATAACTTTCTCCATCTACGATTGGCAGAATACTAAAATGGTCCCCACGAATTTCACCCCCTGATTACGTTACATAGCATGACAAAAGCGATTTTGCAGATGCAATTAAGCTTACTAAGCTGTTAATCTAAATATAGAGGAATTCTCCAGGTGGGCCTAACCTACACACATGAGTCTTTAAAAGCAGAGTCTTTTCTCCAGCTGGAACCACAAGAGGATGAGACAGTTATGAAGAATAAGAAGAATTTGACATGCTGATGCTGGCTTGAAGATAGGGAAGGGACCTTGTGAAAAGACCCGGCAAGCCCCTTTATGAGTTGAGAGTGAGCCCCAGCTCACAGCCAGTCAGAATCAAGGATTTCAGTTCCGCACGGCAAGGAATTGGATTCTGCCAATAATCTGAATGAATTTGGAATTGCATTCCACCTCAAACTTTTTAGATGAGAACACTGCTTGCATACAATTTTGATTTTGGCCTTTTGAGTCTCCAAGTAGAGAACCAAGTCAAGACCTCCCAGATTTCTGAACTGCAGAATGGTGAGATAATAAATAATAATTTGGTGTTGCTTTTAGCCATTTAATTTGGAGTAATTTGTTACAGGGCAATGAAATGAATACATTCTCTCAATCTGTACCTATATCCCTATGGGGAGAACACTATAACCAGTTGAACGAAGAATCAGTACCTCAGGGCTAGCTTACCAAGAGGTGAATGATATGCAGGCACCACCTATATTAGTTTGCATACAGGAAAAAGAGAGAGTATAAATTGATTAAAATCTCATTTGTTGTATTTATAGTTAGGTTAAAATGTAACATATAGGAGAAGACTACGGGAATCACAGAGTAAAGTCCAGTGAAAATCCACGCCTTTAGTTTTAAAAAGTGGCAAATATTGCCAACATAAAGATTCTTGGAATTCTGGGAATTCAACAGTCCGAAGAATATTTATTCAAGAAAAATGGCTAAATCACACTACAAACCGTAAGCTTTGTGGTGTTTTAACTTGTTGTATTCCCCACACCCCTCCTCTGCTCCATGTTAGCCTTTAAACTTACACCCTCACAACTCTAGTAGCTCTGAATATCAGCAAATTATCAGCCACTGCGGGGAGCTACTGGTTGGAGCTCCCCTAAAATCTCTATTTCCAGAAAATCACCACTATTAATACTAATATTATTATTATGTTTCAGACAGGATCTCGCTCTCTTTCCTAGAATGGATGGCAGTGGCGCAATTATGGCTCACTGCAGCCTCGACCTCCTGGGTTCAAGCGATACTCCTGCCTCAGCCTCCCGAGTACCTGAAACTACAGGCATGAGCCACCTAATCACCACTTTTTAGCATGTCTCAAAACTCCCTGAGAAGCACCATTCTCAGAGCTTGTGTTTAATTAAACTGTATGATAGCTGGCTTTGTGTGAATACCCCATCCACTATCTTCAGGTGTAAGCTAGGAATTCCTGTCGGGCTGTGTTGCACAGAAGTGATGGCAGTGGGCAATTCTGTCCTGTTTTGGTTTTACAAGGCGTGCATCTAAGATTTCTCCCCTAGGAATAATGTGTGCAGTGGATTTCAGATAGACCCACAGCTAGTATAATACTGAATCATAGAGACCTTTCTTAAATGGTTTTACATTTTTTTCATGAATAGGTTGTTGCATTTTTAACATGGTTTATGCTTTAAATGCGATGGTAACATACATTTCTTCTCCTTCTCCTTCTCCTTCTCCTCCTTCTCCTCCTCCTCCTCCTCCTTCTCCTTCTTCTCCTTCTCCTTCTCCTTCTTCTTCTCCTTCTCCTTCTTCTTCTTCTTTTTTTTTGTTAATATAGTGTGCCAGCCATGAACTTACTGGCCGTCAGGTACAAATTCACCGTATTGTTTTTGAGACAGGGCTTGGCTCTGTCACCCAAAGTGGAGTACAGTGGCACGATCTCAGCTCATGGCAACCTCTGCCTTCCAGGTTTAAGTGATCCTCCCACGTCAACTTTCCGAGTAGTTGGGGCCACAGGTGCGCGCCACCACTCCCAGCCAATTTTTGTGTTTTTCTTTTTGTTTTTGGTTGATTGGCTCTTTTGTACAGCCAGGATCTGACTATGTTACCCAGGCGATTTCATCCCGCTGTGTGAGAAAGCTCTGCGTTCCTCTCCCTATGTAGCTGTGCAGTTGTTACTGAAGGCCGACTGTAGAGGGCGCCAGAGTCAACGAATGGGAGGACTGTGATTCCTGGTTCTCCTGGCTGGCTCCAGCCGTCCTACAAAGTACCAGGCTTCACCTCCGGACTCTGGCGCCCCCAACATGTTCCCAGTGTTCAGCTGGGGCAGGACAAGTGGTGACCTGCAGCTTCCTTTCCATCCCCCTTGGGCTGTAAGGGATCGGTGCTTCTGGTGAGACGTCCCATGCACAACATTCACAGGTGCCCTAGGGGGCACATTTCCCACAACTCTCAGGTTTCTAGAAAGTTCTGCCAGTGGTGGAATTTTCACTGCCATTTTGTTAGGTGTCACAGCTGCTCCTCCGGCAAGGTCAGGACTTAAGGACTGTGCTTGGGAGCTTTTTCCTGGATGTTTTAATTTTGCCCTGAAAGTGTCTTTTCTGGGGTGCACTGCATCAGGTGTCAGGTGTGTGGTACAGCTCCCTGCGTGATGTGGTTCTGCTCTGGAGACACCACTGCGGGTGCCTGTGTCAGCCGTGGGGGAGCGTTTTCCTTGGGCACCTTGTCTTGGATATGTTGTGGGGGTGATGGGGCTTTTCTTGGGGGGCTCCCTCTCGGTGATGTGAGGGACATTTCCTGCTGAAATGACCTGAGCCCGGGTATAGGGACCCTGCCTTGGTTGCCTGTGACAGACTCGGGTTCGGGGATGTTTCTTCCCCATTGGGTCACAGCCCTGAGTGGGGACTCTGCCTTGGGGACTCTGTCTGGCTCAGGAGCTAGGGTGGGACTGTCTGTTCTCCGGATGCATGATCGTCGCCCTGTGGGGTTACTCTCCGTCGGGGCTTTATCTCAGCCCGTGAGGGAGTCTTCCTTGGGTGCTGATGTCGGCCGTAGAGTGCATTTGTCCTTGGATGTCGCTTGTTCTCAGCTAGGATATGTTCGCTTTTCTTTGGATCTGTTTATCCCTGATGTGGACGCTTACTGGATGCTTTCTCTTGGTGCTGGCTTTTGAAATAATATTATCTGTGGGTTCTCTCTCCCGGTGCCACGGGAGGGTGGGGTGCAGTTCTTTGGATTCTCTAAGCCTATGGTGGGACTCGGGGAGCTCTGTGTCAGCCATGAGGGAGGCCACCTGACCTTGGGAGTTCTGTCTCCCCCTAGGAGACCCACTTGAGCAGGCAGTCCGTCCATTCTCAGATCTCAGCCTCCGTGTTGGGAGATCCACTGCTCTCTTCAAAGCTGTCAGACAGAGTCGTTTGCATCTGCAGAGGTTTCAGCTGCTTTTTGTTGTTGTTGTTGTTGTTGTTGTTGTTTAGCTGTGCCCTGTCCCCAGAGGTGGAGTCTACAGAGACAGGCAGGACTCCTTGAGCTGCTGTGAGCTCCACCCAGTTTGAGCTTCCCAGCCGCTTTGTTTACCTACTTAAGCCTCAGCAATGGCGGGTGCCCCTCCCCCAGCCTCACTGCTGCCTTGCTGGTAGATCGCAGACTGCTATTCTAGCAATGAGGGAGGCTCCGTGGGCATGGGACCCTCCCGGCCAGGGGTGGGATATAATCTCCTGGTGTGCCCGTTTGCTAAGATCCTTGGTAAAGCGCAGTATTGGGGTGGGAGTTACCCAATTTTCCAGGTGTTACCCTTTTCCAGTTCCCCTGGCTAGGAAAAGGGATTCCCTTCCCCCTTGCCCTTCCCAGGTGAGGCGATGCCTCGCCCTGCTTCAGCTCTCGCTGGTCGGACTGCAGCAGCTGACCAGCACTGATTGTCCCGCACTCCCTAGTGAGATGAACCCAGTACCTCAGTTGAAAATGCAGAAATCACCTGTCTTCTGTGTCGCTCGCGCTGGGAGTTGGAGACTGGAGCTGTTCCTATTCGGCCATCTTGCTCCGCCCCTCACATGTTTTTTAAAGATCCTGAGGAACTGTTTGCTTTCAGCAGGCAAGGCCAGCAAAACCCCTTTTCTTTCCTGCCTCAGTCTTATATCAACTGTCTAGTGATAGAGGCAGGGGCAGAGAAACTCTAGGCAGAAAAACGTGTGTCCCTGGTGGAACACCACCTTCAAGCTGAAAAGCCTGAAGTGAGAACTACTGGGGGAACCCACTCCCAATATTTCAGTGTAGGTTCCTACTATTTTCCATAAGTGTCGGCTGGCTGAGAAATAAAGTGAGACAGTACAAAGAGAGGAATTTTACAGCTGGGCTGCCAGAGGTTTCATCACATATTGGTAGGACCATGATGCCCACCTGAGTCTCAGACCAGCAAGTTTTTATTAAGGGTTTCAAAAGGGGGGGTGGGTGTAAGAACAGAGAGTAGGTACAAAGATCACATGCTTCAAGGAGCAAAAAGCAGAACCACTGAAAAGGGTCTAAAAAAGATCACATACTTCTGAGGGAACAGGACAAAGGGCAAAAGCAGAACCACTGATAAGGGTCCAACAAAGATCACAGGGCAAAGGACAAAAACAGAACCACTGATAAGGGTCCAACAAAGATCAGAGGGCAAAGGGCAAAAGCAGAACCACTGATAAGGGTCTATGTTCAGCGGTGCATGTATTGTCTTGGTAAAATCTTAAACAACAGAAAACGGGGTTCAAGAGCAGAGAACCAGTCTGACCACAAATTTACCAGGGCAGAGTTTTCCCAACCCTAGTAAGCCTAAGGGTTCTGCAGGAGACCAGGGCTTATCTCAGTTCTTATCTCAACTGCACAAGATAGACATTCCCAGAGCAGTCATTTATAGACCTCCCCCAAGGAATGCATTCTTTTCCCAGGGTATTAATATTAATATTCCTTACTAGGAAAAGAATTTAGCAACATCTTTCCTACTTTCACGTCCATTTATAGGCTCTCTGCAAGAAGAAAAATACGGCTCTTTTTGCCCAACCCTGCAGACAGTCAGACCCTATGATTGTCTTCCCTTGTTCCATAAAAATGGCTGTTATTCTGTTCTTTTTCAAGGTGCACTGATTTCATGTTTTTCAAACACACGTTTTACAATCAATTTGTACAGCTAACATAATTATCACAGTGGTCTTGAGGTGACGTACATCCTCAGCATATGAAGATAACAGGATTAAGAGATTAAAGACAGGCAAAAGAAATTATAAAAGTATTATTTGGGAACTGATAAATGTCCATATTAAGATGAAATCGTCACAATCTATGTTCTTCTGCCATGGCTCCAGCTGGTCCCTCCATTTGGGGTCCCATAACAGAGAACTTCTATCCCTGTTTGGCCACTCTCTGACAATTGGTTCTTTCTGAATAATGTATTTTTAACAATTGAATGTTGCCTTTTCCAAAACTACCTAAGGCCTGCCCCACTCCCAATCCCATGCCTACAAAGACCCCAGAGTCAGCCAGTAGAGATTAGAAGCATCTGGACGTGGGGAAGAGGTGACTTAACTTCAGAGATGATGGCTGGACGTCGGGGAGAGGCAGTTTGATTTCAGAGGATAGAGACAGAGAGGCAACCTGACTTCAGGGGAGAGCAACCTGCCCTTCCCATTCCCTTGTCAGCTCCCGTCTATGATGAGAGCCACTTCCATCACTCAATAAAAATCTCTGTATTCACCATCCTTCAATTCATCTGCATAACGTCGCTCTTCTTGGGCACTGGACAAGAATTTGTGACCCACCAAGTGTGGGTTCCTAAAAAGGAGGTCACACTGGCCCTTTGCCCTTGCTGACAGAGAACAGCCACCCCACACAATGAGGCAAAGGTCTCATTGAGCTGATAACACACTGCTGTCCGTGGATGGTGGAGCTAAGAGAGCATTGTAACATTCCCTCTGGGGCCTTGGGGTCGCAGGCATTCTTACCTGGATGCAGCCATGGGGGCTGCACGGAGTTTGTTCCTGCCAGTGCCAAAGCAGCTGGCCAGTTCCCACACTCACTTGCCTACGTGCTCCCTCTCATGAGGGATGGGGTGCGGCAGCCCCAAAGAAACAGAGTTTGCTCCAGTTGGTACCAAAGCGTCTGGCTGGTTAGCACAATCATTTGCCCACGACCTCCCTCCCATAAGGGGTTGAGCATGGCAGGCTGAGTAAACAGGGTACCGCTGTCACGAGTGAAGGGGTTAAGAAAATACCCTGCATCATAAACTTAGTCCTTAGGGATCTTGATCACCTTTCCGTCCCACCACACGACACCATTTCTTTTCATTGATGACATTATGCTGATTTGGCAGGACCTAGCAACTTCCCTAGACACACTGGTAACATACTGACATGACAACCGAAGTGTCAATTCGCACAAAAATATCAGGGGCCTTTTAATGTAGTGAAATATTTAGTGGTCAAGTGCTCGGAGGCATGTCAACATAGCACTTAACAGGTGAACAGCAAATTGGTACATCTCACCCTTCCTGCCACTCAAAGTGGACACAAACAATAGTGGGTCTCCTTAGGTTCTGTTGGTGGTAACGTGTACCTCATTGGGGTTGCGTCTGTGACTTATCTGCTAATGACTGGAAAATCTGCTAGTTTTAAATTTGGCCTAGTACAAAAAAAAGCTCTCTGAACCCATGCCTATGGCTCAAAGGGGGCTTCCTTATGAACAGTTGTCTCAAAAACAAACAATCAAGAAATCCCTAGGGCTGGTTTCCTTACTGGTCTTTGTTTATACTGGGCTGGCAGCAACTGTATTAGTTTTCTATTGCCACATAACAAATTACCCCAATTTGAGCAGCCTAAAACAACACACATTTATTATCCACATTTCTGCAAGTCAAGACCAGGAAGCCTCAACCGGCCTCTCTGCCGAGTGTCTCTCAAGGCCAACTCAGAATGTCAGGCCGGCTGGGTCTGATGTGGAGCCTGTGAAATAATCCACTTCTAAGCTTATACACGTTATTGCTCATTTAGATCTAGTTCCTTAAGGTGGTAGGAAAGTGGTTCCTGTTTTTTGGCTGGTTGTCATTCAGGGACTGCTCTAAATGCCTAGAGTCACCCTATACCTTCTCAGGAGCACGGCATTATCCTCGAAGCGGGACTGCTGTGTCACATCCTTCTTGTGCTTCGACTCTCTTACCTCTTCTGCTCCTTATAAGGAAAATACTCTGCTTTTCAAGGATTCCCCTGTGAGGGTCAGGCCCACCCACACCACCTCCATGTCTCAAGGTCAACTGACTTGAGACCTTAATTAGCCAGCAAAATTCAACCACAGCAGTATTTGGATTAGTGTTTGATTGAGTATACAGGAGATGGGAGTCTGGGGAGTCTGGGAAACAGACTACAGCTGTTTCAGTCAGCTTGAGCTGCTCTCACAGAATACCACAGACTGGGTGGCTTCATCACCAGACATTTCTTTCTTATGCTTCTGGAGGCTAGATGTCCAAGATCAGGGTGCCAGCATGCTCAAACTCTGGTAGGCATCCCCTCCCTGGCTTGCAGTCATCCACCTTGCTGTATCCTCACATGTTGAAGAGGCACAAAAGAAGAAATTCTCTTTTCTCTAATTGTACGGGCACTAATTTCATCATAGGGACCAACCATCATGACCACATCTAGACTTAATAACCTTCCAAAGGTATTTAGGATCCACGTAAAAGGTGGACCTAAAAAGGGTCCACCTCGAAATATCATCCCACTGGGATTTAAGGTTTCATCGTATGAATTCCCAGAGGACACAAATATTCAGTCCATCCATAATGCCTGCCTACCACACAAGCCAGAAATGAACAGCTGCATTACAAAAGGCCCAACTGGGATATCCCTGAAGGACAGTGGTGAAGGGAAATCCTCCCAGAGAAAAGAACTTTGAGTAGTGCACCTGTGTGGAGGAGAGATGGCCAGACCTATGAGTATGTATCCATATATAGGCGGTGTCTCATTTATTAGCTGAATGATCAGGGACTTTGAGGACACATGATTGGAAATTTGTGACAAAGAGGTCTGGGGAAAAATATGTGGAGAGACCTGCCCAATTGAACATTCAATGTGAAGATATTTGGGGCTCATGAGAGTTCTCAGCAAAGGGTAACCTCCGCAGAGCAGAACTGTAATAATCTGATGGATAAGATACCTATTATCTAGACATTAATCAGCCTCTATCTCCCACACTTGTGTCAAAACCACACGGGCTCACAAAGTGATGAAGATGACAGGGATAGAGATTACGCTGCAGTAGCACGGACTTCCACTCACCAAGGCCGACCTGACTACAGCTGATAGAGCCATGAGACAGACAAGGGTCCCTGGCGAAATCCCGCCTTCAAGCCTAAAACGGCATGAAGGTTGAAAAATCGGACTACTGGTCCTGAATGAAACCAGCGACCCAGAGGAAGAACTGCCACTGTTTGCTCGCCATTTCCCAACTAAGTATTTCTTAAGAATGCCCACATACGCACAGGGGGAATGGGGTGGAGCCACAGGAAGTTTGCGCCTTGGGCAGGGGTGGTTGTGGGGAGCCTGGTCTCTTGACTTCCTGTGTGGTGGCCTGAAATCAATCTGTGAGGTGGGGGCCTGCTAGTAGGACTCCCTCTCGCTTTGCTGAGAGTTTTTTTCCTTCCTTTTTCTCCTTTTCACCCAATAAATTCCGCTACTCGTCCTTCGATGTGTCCGCGAATGTAATCTTTCCAGGTCACATGGCAAGAACTCAGTTTTAGTTGAATTAAGGAGCAAAATTCTGCAACATAGTCATTGCTGAGTGTACAATCTGCCAGAAACAGAGAGCAACACTGAGCCTCTTATATGACACTTGTCTCCAGAGTTAGCCAGCTACCATATGGCAGGTGATTACATTGGACCACTTCCATTATGGAAGGGACAGGGCTGTGTTCTTACAGAAATAGACACTTATTCTGAATACAGATCTTCCTTCTCACACAGAGCACTTTAAGAAAATCAACACTTGTGCACTTAGAAAAATAGCTTATTTACCATTCTGGTATTCCACACAGTATCACCTCTAAACAAGGCACTCACTTCACAGAAAATAAAGTGCAGCAATGGGCCCATGCTCATGGGAAATCACTGGTCTTATTCTTTATGTTCTCCTATCCCCCCCTTGTTCTTTTTTTTTCTTTTAGAGATGGTGCTATATTTCCCACGCTGGTCTTTAACACCAGCTCAGCCTCCCAAAGTGTGCCCCATTATCTTAAAGTGACTGGATAAACAGAACAATGAAAAGGCCTTGTGGATCTCAGTTATAGTACTAGCTAGGTGGCAATCCTTGGAGGTCTGAGAAATTACTTTTAGGAAGCAGTGTTTGCTGTTTATCTGCATCCAACATAGTTTGCTTTCTCTCCCATAGTCAGGATTCATGGGTCCTAGAATCACGGAGTATAACTTGGAGTATCTCTACTCACTATTCACGCCAATGGTCCAACAGCAAAAATGCTTCCTATCATTCTGACTTTAGGCTCTGCTGAACTAGAAGTCTTAGTTAGAAAGGAAGAAATGCTTTCGCCAAGGGACACAACAGTTATTCCGTTGAAAAGAAATTGATACTGCCTGCTGGCCACTTTAGTCTCTTCATCACTTTCCATCTAGAGGTAAAGGAGGGGATCATCTACTACCTGGCGGTGATGAACCTGATGATCAAAGGGGGATTAATTGCACTACACCAGGGGCTAAAAAGGAGTATGTCTCCTCCGTCTAGATAGCTTCTTAGTCCTCCCATGTTTTTTGATTACACTTAATGAAAAATTGCAGTAACCCTATCCAGGCAGGATATCTAATTGTCCAGACTGTTCAGTAATGAAGGTCTGAGTCATCCTGCCTGGCCAAACACCAAGATGGGCTGACATGCTATCTCAGGGCAAAGGGAATGAGAAATGGGTAGTGAAAGAAGGCAATTATAAATACCAGCTACAAAAATGTGAGCTGCTGCAGAAATCAGGACTGTAATACTAAATACCTTGGTAAGTTATTAACTCATCCCCCTCGTCAGGCGGAAGAACAAAGCAACAAACAACAAAAGTACAGCATTTACTAACAGAGATTTATGCAACTTTAAAAGCTCCATCTTTTTTTCCTAGCTTCTGGAAGGTAATTCTCTTCACTTCAGAATTATAGGGAGCTTCAGCAATAACCTGTTCCATCCTACAGCGTGTGTTCTTGTTTCTCCTTGGTCTTTGCACTAGCGCAATTATTTTTTTCTCATGTGCTTAACTTTTCTGAGATCCCAGGGGAATCTATTTCTTTAAGCGCCTTCTCGAGTTGCTGAATTAAGATGACTTTTTTAAACCTGAAATTAAAGAGGTATTCCATTCACCAGAAGATACCTACAGCATCTATGAGATGTAAGAGCAAGTAGTAGATACAAAATAGAGTTTACAATCTACAGGCAAATCGAAAATGCATCCTCATGGAAAGATACAAACTAGAAAAATACAAAGTGAGTCAACTGAGGGCCCATGCATACTTCCAGATTATGATAAATTTGGAAGGCTCCATGGCATTGGAAGAAAGTGTTAGAATAAGATAATATCAACGTAAATGCCTGTGGAAATAGAATGAACTATGATTGAAGGCTAGGGATTAGGAAGAACAAGGCATGATTTGTTCCTGCCCCTGTCCCAAATTGGGCGCAAGCACTTAAAACAATAGAAGAGTTCCTTTTTGCACTCACCTTGCTGCTTCCTTGATGGTAAATTGAACAAATTGTCCCTTGACTTTCATAGATCCTTGTACTTCTTCAAGCAAAATGAAAATTCTTTCATAATCTGAAGATATTTAAAAACATTAGTATTTCTCCAATTATGAAAATAAAATACACCTCAACCTTAGTGCATCCATTACCACAGTATACATTTTTCATAGACTACAATGTTATATAGTGTTTGTGTTTTGAATGCTTAAATCACAACACCTGTATATTACTAAGGAAACCATTGTGAAAACTAACAAAGGAAAACAAAACACTTAATCAGATATATGAGAAATTTTCAGTGAAATTAAAGAGAAGCCATGCTAAATTATATACAGATCCAATTCAGCCAAACAATGAGCTCAAGAGGCAGCTAAATTCTGTTCTAAATCATAGAATGAGAGACTTCTCATACTTTCATTGATAGACATTCTTGCACTACTTACTTCGCCTGAACCTTCAAACTTCTTTCATTAATTGATATTTTATATCGTCATTAATTTTCTTTACCATGGCAGGAGACATTTGTGGTGTATTTGGCACAGTTTCCACTGAAGGCATTCCTGTGACTGGTGGGTCACCTGTAGAGACACTGTAGTTTTTGATGCCTACCACAAATTCATTACTATCAGGTTTGTAAAGCAGGTCATCTTTGCTGAGACTAGTGAAGTCGTAAGAGAAAGTATCCAATGTGTTATGTGGCATACAATCTCCTGTCATATTTATAAGCTCTGGTGGAGCGGAATTGGACAGGAAGTCATCGGGAGGAGTTTGACCATTTTTCATCTCCTCCTCCGGGATGTCGTGAATGACAGTAGCATCTGGAATCCAAATGAAAAAGTTAAGCTGTGAGGTAAGTGCATTATGTCGCCCCCACAGGTATATCCCTCTAATGCTCAGTTTCTAGAAACTTATCTCATAAAGCAGGAGGATATGCCGGTGGCAATCCGAGACCCCTCAACCTAAGCTCAAGAAAGACAATACAACAAAACTGCCTTCTCCTCTGCATGACACTATGCATGCATATAGAGGCCAAGTTGGACAGTACAACCAATACACAAACATGCACAGATCCCTGGTACTCCTGGATGAAATACCAGCTCCTGACAGATTAATACGCCCTGGTGGAACCATTGACAAGGAGTTATCAGATGCTTGTTGGCCATTTTTCATCCTCTCCTCATGGACATTGTGAGTGGCAGTGGCATCTGGAAATAAACTGAAGAGATTGAGCTGTGAGGTAAATGCATAATGACAACCCCACAGGTATATCCCACTGATGCTCAGTTTCTAGGAAATTATCCCTTAAAGAACTAGGATATACCAGGTGGCAATCAGCCCTAAAATTAAGGGGAGAAATGATAATACTACAAAGCCCCCTTCTTCCCTTGGTGACACTATGAATGCATATGGAAAAAAGTTAGGACAGTACCACTTAAAAGCCAACATGTACAGATCCATGGTACTCATAGCTGTAATACCAGCTCCTGCCATTATAATAAGCCCTGATGCAACAGCTGACAAGAAGTTATGAGGTGCTGGTCGGCTTTTTTGTATCTTCTCTTCACGGACATTGTGAGTGATGGTAGCATCTGGAAACCAAATGAACACGTTGAGCTGTGAGGTAAGTGAATTGTGTCAGCCTGACAGGTATATCCCTCTGATGTTATGTTTCTAGGAAATTATTTCATAAAACAGGAGAGGATATGCCAGCTGATGATCTGAGACATCTCAAATTGAGCTCACGAAAGATAATACCACAAAACTACCTTCTTCCCTTTATGACACTACGCATTCATATGGAAACCAAGTAGGACAGTACAACTAGTAAATAGACATACACAGATCCCTGGGATTCATGGCCGCAATACCAGCTCCTGCCAAAGTAGTAAGCCCCGGTGGAACAGTGGACCTCAAGGTATCAGGTGTTGGTTGGCTGTTTTTATAGTCTTTTCACCGACATTGTGAGTGATGGTAGCATCTGCAAATCTAATGAAGAGGTTGAGCTGTGAAGAAAGTGCATTATGTCATCCCCACTGGTATATCCCTCTGATGCTCAGTTTCTAGGAAATTATTGCACAAAGCAGGAGGACATGCCAGGTGGCGATCTGAAAAACCCTTAAGTTGAGCTCACAAAAGATAATACAACAAAAGCACCTTCTCCCCTTCATGACACTGTGCATGCATATGGAAACCAAGGAGGACAGTCCAACTCATAAGTGAACATACACAGATCATGGGTACTCATGGCTGGAATACCAGCTCCTGCCATATTAATAAGCCCTGGTGGAATAGCTGACAAGATGTTATCAGGTGCTCGTTGGCCATCTTCCATCTTCTCTTCATGGACACTGTGAGTGACAGTAGCATCTAGAAACCAAAACAAGAGGTCAAGCTGCAGGGTAAGTGCATTATGTCAACAACATGGGCGTATCCCTTTCATGCTCAGTTCTCAGGACATTATCTCACAATGCAGAAGGATACCCCAGGTGGCGATCTGTGACCCCTCAAACTGAGATCACGAAAGATAATACGATAAAACCACCTTCTTTGACTTATGACACTGTATGCATATGGAAACCAAGTAGAAACAACTAGTAAACAAACATACACTGATCCCTGGTACTCATGGGTGGAATATCAGCTCCCGACAGATTAATAAGCCCTGGTGTAATGGCTGACAAGAGGTTATCAGGTGCTGGTTGGCCATTATTTATCTACTCTTCACAGCCATTGTGAGTGACTGTAGTATCTGCAAATCAAATGAGGAGGTTGAGCTCTGAGGTAAGTGCATTATATCAACCCCACACAGGTATATCCCTCTGATGCTCAATTTCTAAGAAATTATTTCATAAAGAAGGAGAGGATGTGCCAGGTGGCGATCTGAGACCACTCAAATTGAGCTCACGAAAGAAAGTACAACCAACCCACCTTCTTCCCTTGATGACACTATGTATGCATGTGAAAACCAAGTAGGACAATCCAACTTACAAGCAAACATACACAGATCCCCGGTACTTAGGGATGAAATACCATCTGCTTCCATATTAATAATCCCTGGTAGAACTATTGACAAGACATTATCAGGTACTGGTTGGCCATTTTGCATCTTCTCTTCACAGACATTGGGAGTGGCAGTAGCATCAGGAAAATATAATAGGTTTAAAATTTGGAAAGAAATAAAACTGTCATTATTCATAGATGATATTGTTCTGTCCCTAGAAAATGTAAACGAATAAAATCTTTATGGTTAATAAGCAAATCTAGTCAAGTTACTAAATATTAGAAAAGCCACTGGTATTTCTTTATAATTAACACCAACAAATAGTTAGAATATGAAATTTCAAATGTCATTAATAACAGTACCAAAAACATAAAATATTTAGGAATAAATCAAATCAAGATGTGCTAGAGCACTACATAAAAATTATAAAACATCACTGAGGGAAATTCAAGACTACAGTAAATGGAGAATAAATATTCTTTCCATGGAATGGAAGACATTACTAAGAGGCTTTATTGTTAATTCTCCCAGAATGATAATAGCAATGTTATTTAAAATTCCACCAAGTAAAAACAAAAATATCCGAAAATTGACAAGCTGATAATTTTCTTTAAAAAGAATATGCACATTTAAGATTTGGAAAAACCCAAGACAATCTTTAAGAAATAGAAGTGGCCGGGCGCGGTGGCTAATGCCTGAAATCCCGGCACTTTGGGAGGCCGAGGTGGGCGGATCACGAGGTCAGGAGTTCAAGACCAGCCTGGCCAACATGGTGAAACCCCATCTCTACTAAAAATATAAAAATTAGCCAGACATGGTGGCAGGTTCCTGTAATCCCAGCTACTCGGGAGGCTGAAGCAGGAGAATCTCTTGAACCTGGGAGGCTGAATTTGCAGTGAGTCGAGACCACGCCATTGCACTCCAGCCTGGGCAACGAAAGCAAAACTCCATCTGAAAAAAAAAGAAAGAAAGAAAAGAAAGAAAGAAATAGAAGTCAGTTGGTAGATATACACTATTAAATATGAGATATACTATAAAAGTAGAGTGATTAAAACAGTGTGATATTGGAGCAATGACAGGCAAATACACCAAGGGAAGAGGACACAGAGGCCAGAAACAATCTGGAAATACAAAATAGCTAGATTTACCACAGGAGAGCTCCTGGAAATCACTGTGGAAAGGACAGTGCTTTTAATAAATGCACTTGATAAATGTGACAAATGCAGGGATAATACAAACCTTGAATCTTACCTCACCCCACTCCAAAAACTTTACTGAAGATGAATAGACAATCTAGTAAACACTTAAGATATTATCTTCACAAGTATAGAATAGGCAAAGATGTTTTTAACGAGGATAAAAACACATTAACCATAAAGAATGAATTGTTTGCCGGGCATGGTGGCTCACACCTGTAATCCCAGCACTTTGGGAGGCTGAGGTGGGTAGATCACTTGAGGTCAGGATTTTGAGACCAGCCTGACTGACATGGAGAAACCCCATCTCTACCAAAAATATAAAACTAGCTGGGCGTGGTGGTGGGTGCCTGTAATCCCAGCTCATCGGGAAGCTGGGGCAGGAGAATGGCTTGAACACGGGAGGTGGAGGTTGCAGTGAGCTGAGATCGTGCCATTGCACTCCAGCATGGGCAACAAGAGCAAAACTCTGTCTCAAAAATAAATAAATAAATAAATAAATAAATAAGAATGAACTGTTGAATTACACATAATTAAATGGAAAACTTCTGTTCCTCAAAAGACACTATTAAGACAATGAAAAAATGAAGTATATTTGTAGATTATATATTATACAGTATATATGTATAGGTTATACATATAAATATATATTAATTACACACACACATATATACACATCTGTATATACATCTGACAACAACTGAGTGGAATCCAGAATATATCCAGAACTATAAATCAATTTTTAGAAAGCAAACATCTCAATAAAATCTGGGGGGAAAAGCTGAATACGCACTTCATAAGAGTCATACTCAAATAACTAATAAACACCTCAGATATACCTGGACTCTGACTTTACTCCATTCCATGAAAATTCATTTGAGATGAATGGGAGATCTAGAAGAATACTTAGAATATTATCATGGCATTGGGTGAGGCAGAGATGTTTCTTAAAATAATAAAAAGGACTAGCCATAAATAATGCACTGATTAATAAAATTAAGAGAATCTGTTCATCTACAACACATTATTAAGATAGTGTAAAAGCAAAACAGATTTGTAGAAGATGCTAAAATTGTATACATATTTGAACATATGTACATACATGCCTGTGTATAACTGAAATCCAGAATATATGTAAACCACAAATCCATTTTTAAAATACAAACACCTCAATAAAATTTGGGAGAAAAGACCTGAAAAGGGACTTCCGAAAAGCTGTAGTTAAATGACCAATAAACACATAAAAAGGTACTCAAAAAAAAAATCAATAAATAGCTGGGCGCGGTGGCTCATGCCTGTGATCCCAGCACTTTGGGAGGCCAAGGGGGTGGATCACTTGAGCCCAGGAGTTGGAGAACAGCCTGGGCAACTTGGTGAAACCCCATCTCTACCAAAAACACAAAGATTAGCCAGGCTTGGTGGCGTGCACTTACAGTCCCAGCTACTGGGGAGACTCAGGGAAGACAATCAATTGAGCCCAGGGATGTTGAGATTGCAGTGAGCCGAGATCATGCCACTGCACTCCAGCCTGGGCGACAGAGTGAGACCCCATCTCAAAAGACAAAAATCAATAAATAAAAACCATTTTTTTTAAAAAATGGTGCCCAATCTCATTAATCAGCAGAGAAATGCAAGTGTAGACATAAGGAGAGATCACTACACACCCATCAGAGTGGCTGGAATGAAAGAGTAACTGTACAGGGATTGAGTGAAAGTGGCACAGCTGGTACCTTTGAATATTTCTGGACCCCGATTTCCACACAGACACCCAAGGCCACGGCCCAAGTTCAGACAGAACCCCGAAGAGCTCCTTCAAGACTGAGATCAACCAACCGAGAAAAAGCACCCCACCCAAGGGCAAGACAGAACTCCCAAGTTCGGGTGGCCTCCCTCATGACTGACACAGAGCTCCCCAAGTCCCACCATAGGCTTAGAGAATCCAAAGAACTGCACCCCACCGTCCCATGGCACCGGGAGAGAGAACCCACAGATAATATTATTTTAAAAGCCAGCACCAAGAGAAACCATCCGGTAAGCGTCCACATCAGGGATAAACAGATCCAAAGAAAAGCGAACACATCCTAGCTGAGAACGAGCGACATCCAAGGACAAATGTGCCCCACGGCCGACATCAGCACCCAAGGAAGACTCCCTTGCGGGCTGAGATAAAGCCCCGACGGAGAGTAACCCCACAGGGCAACGATCATGCATCCAGAGAACAGGCAGCCCCACCCTAGCTCCTGAGCCAGACAGAGTCCCCAAGGCAGAGTCCCCACTCAGGGCCGTGACCCAACGGGGAAGAAACACCCCTGAACCCGAGTCTGACACAGGCAACCAAGGCAGGGTCCCTATACCCGGGCTCAGGTCATTTCAGCAGGAAAAGTGCCTCACATCACCAAGAGGGAGCCCCCAAGAAAAGCCCTATGGCCCCACAACATATCCGAGACAAGGTGCCCAAGGAAAACGCTCCCCCACGGCTGACACAGGCACCCACGGTGGTGTCTCCAGAGTGGAACCACATCACGCAGGGAGCCATAGGACACACCCGACACCCGATGCAGTGCACCCCAGAAAAGAAACTTTCGGGGGTGAAATTAAAACATCCAGAGAAAAACTACCACACTCACAGTCCTTAAGTCCTGACCTTGCCGGAGGAGCGGAGGCGGGACCTCAAAAAATGGCAGCGTAAAGTGCCACTGCACTCCCCCTTGGGCGACAGAGGCAAACCATAGTCAGATCCTGGCTGTACAAACATAGTCAGACCCTGGCGGAACTTTCTAGAAAACTGAGAGTTGTGGGGAAATGTGCCCCCTAGGGTACCTGTGAATGATGTGCATGGGATGCGTCTCACCAGAAGCACCGATCGCTTACAGCCCAAGGGGGATGGAATGGAAGCTGCAGGTCACCACTTGTCCTGCCCCAGCTGAACACTGGGAACATGTTGGGGGCGCCAGAGTCCGGAGGTGAAGCCTCCTACTTTGTAGGACCGCAGGAGGCAGCCAGGAGAACCAGGAAGCCCTGTTCTCCCATTGGCTGACTCTGGCGCCCTCTACAGTCGGCCTTCAGTAACAACTGCACAGCTACATAGGGAGAGGAACGCAGAACTTTCTCACACAGCGGGATGAAATCGCCTGGGTAACATAGTCAGACCCTGGCTGTACAAAACAGCCAATCAACCAAAAACAAAAAGAAAAACACAAAAATTGGCTGGGAGTGGTGGCGCGCACCTGTGGCCCCAACTACTCAGAAAGTTGACGTGGGAGGATCACTTGAACCTGGGAGGCAGAGGTTGCCATGAGCCGAGATCGTGCCACTGCACTCCCCCTTGGGCGACAGAGGCAAACCCTGTCTCAAAAACAATACAGTGAATTTGTACCTGACGGCCAGTAAGTTCATGGCTGGCACACTATATTAACAAAAAAGAAGAAGAAGGAGAAGGAGAAGGAGAAGGAAGAAGAAAAAGAAATGTATGTTACCATTGCATTTAAAGCATAAACCATGTTAAAAATGCAACAACCTATTCATGAGAAAAAATGTAAAAGCATTTAAGAAAGGTCTCTATGATTCAGTATTATACTAGCTGTGGGTCTATCTGAAATCCACTGCACACATTATTCCTAGGGGAGAAATCTTAGATGCATACCTTGTAAAACCAAAACAGGAGAGAATTGCCCACTGCCATCACTTGTGTGCAACACAGTCCTATGGGAATTCCTAGCTTACACCTGAAGATAGTGGATGGGGTATTCACAAAAAGTCAGCTATCAGATAGTTTAATTAAACATAAGCTCTGAAAATCGTGCTTCTCAGGGAGTTTTGTGACATGCTAAATAGTGGTGATTAGCTGACTCATGACTGTAGTTCCAGCTACCTGGGAGGCTGAGGCAGGAGGATCACTTGAACCCAGGAGGTTGAGGCTGCGGTGAGCCATAATTGCACCACTGCCATCCAGTCTAGAAGAGAGAGCGAGACCCTGTCTGAAACATAATAATAATATTAGTATTAATAGTGGTGATTTTCTGGAAATAGAGATTTTAGGGAAGCTCCAACCAGTAGCTTCCCGCAGTGGCTGATAATTTGCTGGTATTCAGAGCTACCAGAGTTGTGAGCGTGTAAGTTTAAAGGCTAATACGGAGCGGAGGAGGGGTGTGGGGGAATACAACAAGTTAAAACACCACAAAACTTACGGTTTGTAGTGTGATTTAGCCATTTTTCTTGAATATTCTTCGGACTGTTGAATTCCCAGAATTCCAAGAATCTTTATGTTGGCAATATTTGCCACTTTTTAAAACTAAAGGCGTGGATTTTCACTGGACTTTACTCTGTGATTCCCGTAGTCTTCTCCTATATGTTACATTTTAACCTAACTATAAATACAACAAATGAGATTTTAATCAATTTATACTCTCTCTTTTTCCTGTATGCAAACTAATATAGGTGGTGCCTGCATATCATTCACCTGTATTGGTAAGCTAGCCCTGAGGTACTTCTTCTTCATTCAACTGGTTATAGTGTACTCCCCATAGGGATATAGGTACAGATTGAGAGAATGTATTTGTTTTATTACCCTGTAACAAACTACTCCAAATTAAATGGCTAAAAGCAACACCAAATTATTATTTATTATCTCACCATTCTGCAGTTCAGAAATCTGGGAGGTCTTGACTTGGTTCTCTACTTGGAGTCTCAAAAGACCAAAATCAAAATTGTATGCAAGCAGTGTTCTCATCTGAAAAGTTTGAGGTGGAATGCAATTCCAAATTCATTCAGATTATTGGCAGAATCCAATTCCTTGCCGTGAGGAACTGAAATCCTTGATTCTGACTGGCTGTGAACTGGGGCTCACTCTCAACTTATAAAGGGGCTTGCCAGGTCTTTTCACGAGGTCCCTTCCCTATCTTCAAGCCAGCATCAGCATGTCAAATTCTTCTCATTCTTCATAACTGTCTCATCCTCTTGTGGTACCAGCTGGAGAAAAGGCTGTGCTTTTAGAGACTCATGTGTGTAGGTTAGGCCCACCTGGAGAATTCCTCTATATTTAGATTAACAGCTTAGTAACCTTAATTGCATCTGCAAAATCACTTTTGTCATGCTGTGTAATGTAATCAGGGGGTGAAATTCATGGGGACCATTTTAGTATTCTGCCAATCGTAGATGGAGAAAGTTATGTAGCAGGAATAGGATCCATGCGTATTTTGGCCGCTTCATCGTGGAACTTACTTTTGCCTTCAGGACATGCTTGATCTTGTACATACCACTTCCATTTAATGATGGGCTGCTTCTCTGCATACCCATTGCTGTAACTTGGTGGGTCAGAAAGTGCCTAGGATAAGACAGGCATGTCTAAGTAGCATTATAATTTGGCATCCATGATCAAGCATTGAATGTCACCTAAGGCTCAGTAACAAATCACATATTTTTCAAAAGGATCAGCATGATGTTTGTGTCTTCAAGAAACTCATCTCAATTCAGAACTGGGGTCCTGTAGTCATTGAGAAATCTAATAATTTCTCTTCCGCATGTACTTTCACCTTAGTGAAGGGCTACAGGACTTCTTTGAGTAAGAATGGGAGAAAGAGTGATGGTATAAACTTTTTCATTCTAGAAAGGACCCTCCTCAAGAGGCCTTGTCTTAATTCATGAGGTTTTAGGTCTATAAACTAGTCAAGTCTGCAAGTTGATTGAGGCATAACCCTTCAGTCATCCTGGGGTTAAGGAGGGATATGTCTGAAATTCAAGAGATCCTACAGAGCATCTCTTAATACTCCTGTGTCCAGTGATGAAAGTCGATGAAAACTACAACAGCCTAATTCAATCAGGACTGCTTATGGCCATGAAACTTAAGATTGGAGGTTTGAGTCACCCCACTAGGAAAACGTCTGTCACCAGGAAAGGTGCTTGCTGAGGACAAAGGGAATATGAAATGGGTAGTGGGAGAAGTGACTACGTGACCATAGGCCGATACAAAGACTATCATAAGTCCTCGTTTCTGTTTCTGTTTCAGAATAAAGAGTATCACTTCCTTATTTTGATATGAATTCATTTGCATATATATTAATATTATATGTGTCACATGCATGGTTTTTTTTGCTTTTCTTTTTATTTATTTTTTTTATTTTAGACGGAGTCTTGCTGTGTCGCCCAGGCTGGAGTGCAGTGGCACGATCTCGTCTCACTGCAAGCTCCACCTCCCGGGTTCACAACATTCTCCTGCCTCAGCCTCCCAAGTAGCTGGGACTACAGGCGCCTGCCACAATGCCCGGCTAATTTTTTGTTTTTTCAGTAGAGATGGGGTTTCACCGTGTTAGCCAGGATGGTCTCGATCTCCTGACCTCGTGATCTATTCACCTCGGCCTCCCAAAGTGCTGGGATTACAGGTGTGAGCCACCACGCACAGCCCACATGTTTTATTTTATATATATATATAAACTAAATATTTTTGGTTTTGACTTCCTGACATCCCCTGATCTCCTAGCACAAGATGTGTTATTAAGTTAACTTTATTTTTCAGTATTTAAGATGCAGGATATTAAAGGCACAGTGTGAATTAGGTAGCAGCAGGTTGAACAAGATTTAAGAAAAACGTGGGGCTTTAGTGCCCTCTTTTGGAGAAGAGTTCGTGTCATCAAGTGACAAGGATATACATGCAATTTTTCAACTTGGCTAGGCCGAATTATATTAGCCACAGTTCTCTTTCTGGGAAGTGTCTGGTGTTCCCCATGGAGGTTCTTTGAAAATTGTGCAGGGCATTGGATAGGAGGCAGCAGCCATTTGTAGCTACACACATTGTTGCTGCTCTGTGGATTCACCTTATTGCAATTTCTCTTCCTTCCCCTGGATGCTCTTTCACCTTCTCCATCTTCTAGGCCAGGTGTATGTGTTTAGCTCTGTTATGTGTTTAGCTCTGTTAGGCTCTGAAAGAGCCCTTCCTGGCTACTGCAGGACACCCTCATCACCAAGATCAGAGGCAACAAAAATGAACATGTACCTCCATCTGCCCTCACAATGTTCCAGATCCTCTTTGTGGGTTTCAGCCTGTTTGTTATGTCACCATCCTCAGTAGAGACGACAAAAGCCTTATAGAGACTGCGTTACCACCTTTCACAATTGCGTAAGACCAATTCTTTTTAACAAATCAATCATTCAATCTGTGTATCTATCCACTGCCTTTATTAAGCCTCATTGTATCACCTGCTTATCGAGTTGCATAGTTTTACTCTATGCTGATAACTAGTACACACGGCCTGTCCTGAAATCCATTTTTAAAAATTTCCTTGCTGTTAAGGTCAATATTTCATAATAAAGCATGAACAAATACCACTGCTGACAGTGAGTGCAGTTTTGAAGTCTAAATTCTCATGTTCTTATCTTAATATTCTTAAAGAAAATAGTACGATTTACTTTTCTACGAAGGAATAGCGGAGCACAAGAAAAACAACTAGGCTGGACGTGATGACTCATGCCTGTAATCCCAGCCCTTTGGGAGGCTGAGGCAGGAGGATTGCTTGAGGCAGGGGGATTGCTTGATCCGAGGAGTTAGAGACCACACTGGGCAATATGGCGAGACCCCAGCTCTACAAAAAATAATAATAATACAAACATTAGCCAGACATGGTGGTGTGCACCAGTAGTCCCAGCTAGTCAGGAGGCTGAGTGGGAGGATCACCTGAGCCTGGGAGGCCAAGGCTGCAGTGATCCAAGATCCTGACACTGCACTCCAGCCTAGGCAACAGGGCAAAACTCTGTTGGAATGAAAGAAAAGAAAAGAAATAAAATAAAGTAAGAAAGAATGAAAGAAAGAAAGAAAAAAAGAAAAAGAAAAAGAGAAAGAGAGGAGGGAAGGAAGGAAGGAAGGAAGGAAGGAAAAAAGGAAAGAAAAGAAAGACAACTAGAAATTTCTCCAGCATTAATGGACTTGTGAAAATTAATAAAATGTTTTATTTGTATATGTGAAAAGTTGAAATCTTTTTGTACACAAAATGTTTGAAAAATAATAAAAAACAAAACATTACTTATAAATGTAAACCTTTGTAAAATATTAAAATGTAAAACCACACAATATTTTGCTCCTTTTGTGCTTTAAAAGCATAGAATGGTCCAGGTGCAGTGGCTCACGCCTGTAATCCCAGCACTTTGGGAGGCTGAGATGGGCAGATCACTTGAGGCCAGGTTTCAAGACCAGCCTCGCCAACATGGCAAAACCCCATCTCCACTAAAAATACAAAAATTAGCAGCATGATGGCACCTGTAATGGAACCTGTGGCGCACCTGTAATCCCAGCTAATTTGGAGGCTGGGGCACAAGAATCGCTTGAACCAGGGTGAGGTGGAGGTCGCAGTGACTTGTGATCGTGCCACTGCACCCTAGCCTGGGCAACAGAGAAAGATCCTGTCTTTAAAAAAATAAAATAAAAAAGCATGGAATGTGCAAGTCATATCTGGAGACAACAGCCTTACAGGGACTGCTGCTGCAGCTCCAAATTATTGTATCAGGCCAATTCTATCTAGGAACTACCTTTATTATATATATTGGATATACCCCCCAACACACACATATGTGTATATATGTGTGTGTATATATATATGGGGGTGTATATATACGTGTAATGTGTATAATGTGTATTATATGTATAATGAGAGATTATAAAGTGTGTGTGTTTATGTATATATACCACCGACCAACACACACACACACACACACACACACACACAGGTGTAATGTGTATTACATGTATAATGGGAGATTTTAAAGTGTGTGTGTGTATGTATTTTGAAGTGTGTGTGTAAATGGGAGATTTCAATGTGTTTGTGTATACACACACACACACACATTAAAATCTCTCATTAGTTCTGCCTTTTTGTTGAAGGCTGACTGATGCAGACTTCAACACTGAGAGTGGTTCCAAAGAAATTCTTAATGACACCTTCCTGGAATTCATTCTGGGTTTTCTGGAATATTTCTTAATTCTTATTAAAGTTAGAGGCTTTAATGAACCTGTTTTTGTTGGGAAAAACCTGAATGTTGGGAAAAAAACTGAGGCAGGGCTTGCATAATGGACATAATATCCTCTGGAATGTGTCTAGACTTACTGGCTCCTTGCTTCTAGCCCTCCTAGGCTCCTAGATCAATTCTATTCCCATTATTTCAAGTAGCAGAACATGTTCCATATAAATGCTAAACCATCACAGCTGTAGGTCATGCACCTGCCCTTTTGACCCCCACATTCTCACCACCTGGCTCTTTGTTGGATTACCAATAAATAGTGAGGGCTCCCAGCGCTCAGGGCCTTTGCAGCCTCCACAATTGCTAATGGTCCTCTGGTCTCACTTTCCTTCTCAAACTGTCTTTTTCTCAATCCTTTGACTCTCCTGGACATCGTCACCCCCATGACCTGGTGTCAGGTCTGATCATCCCAACATTCCTGGCTGTCCAGCGCAGGGTGACAAAGACCCCAGTGAAAGAACGCTAGAGTGTGTGAAAGCAGAGGATGTCTAAAAGAAGCTGGGCAGGAAAGCTGAGGGCTCAGAAGAACTAGGGTAACAATGGGACAACGTGAAAGCAGGCATTCTGCTTATTTAAATTTCTTAAGGCATTTATTACGGGGGGGGGGGGGGGTGAAAGTTAGTACTCAGAATTTGTTATCACTCTTTAGTGCAGTAAAGCAGTTTTGCCCATGGTTCCCAGAACAAGGGACTGTGGAGATGGATGAATGGAAGAGAATTGGCAGAGATTTTTAAAAAGTGTATACAGATGGAGCAAAAATTCCAGTCTTGGTTTGGTCAGTGTGGGCTCTAACAAAAGCAGCTCTTGAACCATTTCAAACAGATGGTGAGGCAGATTCAGGTGAGGAAGAGGAGGACGAGTGTAAAAAAGTAACTTCAGATTCTGAATGTGAGGAACAGGAAATGGAGGAAATTAAAGAAAAGAAAGGGAAACTGAAAAAGTATGTTTTACTAGCCCGTCAGCTCCACCTGCTGAATTAAGTAAAAGGCCACCTCCTCGCTCTCTCCTTAATGGGCAAGAAGATGAATTAGCTACAAAACTTACTACTCCTGTAGTTGCAACATTAAAATCTGGAGAAATTGGTGGTGCTATACAAAATTCTATTCAAAAGGCCAGAGCCGAGGGAGACCTTGAAGCATGGCAATTTTCCATAACTATAATCCGGCAGGGAGTACAGAATATAGCTAATTGGACCACCTTTCCTTTTAAGCTGTTAAAGGAATTCAAACAAGCCGTTAGTCAATATGGGCCAAACTCTCCTTTTGTGCAAACTTTATTACAAAACGTTTCTCTTGATAATAGATTAATACCATATGATTGGAATAAGTTAACAAAATCTGTTCTCATTCCATCTCAGTACTTGCAGTCTAAAACCTGGTGGGCTGACGAAGCTCAAACTCGGGCAAGGGAAAATACACAAGCACAACCACCTGTGCCTGTTTCCTTTGAACAGTTAATGGGAAATCAGACCTGATTGGGATCAATTAGAATATCAAGCAGTAATGGAGGATGTTGCCATTGTTCAGCTGCGCTCTGTATGCTCACAGGCATGGCAAAGGATAAATGTTACAGGGGAAAAAATATCCTTTCAGTTCTGTCCGACAAGGACCTAAAGAATCATATATTGATTTTATTGCTTGGCTCCAAGAGGCTGTGTATAAAGCCATAACTGATAAAACAGCTCAAGATATTGTAAACAGCTTCTTGAATACGATAATGCTAATGCAGAGTGTCAAACTGCTATTAGACCCCTGAGAGGGAAGGCTCATTTAGCTGAATATATTAAGGCTTGCAATAGCATTGGAGGTAACTTACATACGGCTATTCTTTTAGCTCAGACTATGGCTGGATTAAGCGTTGGAAAGCAAATGCTTTGTTTCTCAGGCTCTTGCTTTAATTGTGGACAATTTGGACACACACAAAAGGAATGTAGAAAAGGAAATCAAAAGGCAAGAGCTACCATCAAACAACAGAAAAGTCCCGGTGTATGCCCCCATTGTGAAAAAGGCCATCACTGGACAAGTCAGTGTGATTCTAAAATTAGTAAAGATGGACAATCTCTCTCGGGAAATGGGAAGAGAAGCCTGCCTCGAGCCCCTCAACAAACCGAGGCATACCCGGCACAGCCAGTGCCCTTACAAATGTACAACAATTGCCCCCAGCCACAGCAGGTGGTGCTGTTGTAGACTCTGCAGCAAAATTCCCATCTCCTTACTTCCTGGGGAGCCACCAAAAAAGGTCCCTACAGGAGTTAGGGGACACTTACCTGCAGAAACAGTTGGTCTATTACTTGGAGAGTCTGGTCTAAATTTGAAAGGTGTCACTGTGCCTATGGGAATAATTGATTCTGATTATACCGGAGAAATTCAATTAGTTATTAGGTCTTCAACTCCATGATCTGCTTCCCCAGGAAAAATAATTGCTCAGTTGTTGCTGTTACCTTACATAAAACTAGGAAACAGCACAGTGAAGAGAACAGGTGGCTTTAGGAGACCTAATCCAACAGTAAAGGCTGTATGTTGTGTTAATCAAGTGTCTGACAAAAGATCTATTTGCACAGTAACTATTCAAGGAAAAGATTTTGAAGGACTAGTAGATACTGGAGCTGATGTCTCTATTATTGTTATAAAGCAATGGCCCCGGCATTGGCCTAAGCAAAAGGCATCCATTGGTATTGTTGGAGTAGGAGCTGCCTCAGAAGTTTTTCAAAGTTCCTTAATTTTACCATGTCAAGGGCCGGATGGTCAGGAAGGGACAATTCAGCCTATCATTACACCTATTCCTGTCAATTTATGAGATAGAGACTTATTGCAACAATGGGATGCTGAAATACCTATTCCTATGGATCAATATAGTAGTAATAATAGTAGGCAAATGATGAGAAATATGGGATATTGCCTGGGAAAAGGACTAGGAAAAGATAAAAATGGCCAATCAGAATCCTTAGAATGAAAAGGACAAACAGATTGGACTGGATTGGGGTGTCATTTTTAGGAGCAGCCATTGTTGAGCCTCTAGCTCCCATTCTTCTTGTTTGGCTAAAGCAATGGCCGCTGAAACAGGAAAAACTGGAGGCTTTAAAAGAGCTGGTGCAGGAACAATTGCAAAAGGGTCATATAGAACCTACTTTCTCCCCTTGGAATTCTCCCATATTTGTCATTAAGAAAAAGTCAGGGAAATGGAGAATGTTAACAGATTTAAGGACTGTTAATGCTGTAATTCAACCCATGGGTGCACTACAACCAGGGTTACCCTCCATAACAATGATCCCAAAATACTGGCCTCTTATAGTGATAGATCTAAAGGATTGCTTTTTCACCATTCCTTTAGCTGCCCAAGATTATGAAAAATTTGCTTTTACTGTTCCTGCCATAAATAACAAATAACCAGCGGACAGATAGCATTGGAAAGTACCAATGGAAAAGCCTTATTTGCAGGACCTCAATAACAAGGCATGCTAAATATCCCGACTATTTGCCAAACTTATGTTGGGAAAGCTATTAAGCCAGTTAGAGAACAGTTTTTAAAATGTTATTATCCATTACATGGATGATATTTTGTGTGCAGCTGAAACTAGGGAAGAATTCATGTTGTGCTACAAACTGTTAGAAAAGGCTGTAAATATGGCAGGGTTGATTATGGCCCCCGATAAAATCCAAACTTCTGCTCCCTTTCAATATCTAGGAATGAAGGTAGAGCAAAGTGCTATTAAGCCTCACAAGGTTCAAATTCGAAGAGATAATTTAGAAACCTTAAAAGATTTCCAAAAATTATTAGGAGACATTAATTGGATTCATCCAACTTTAGGCATTCCTACCTATGCTATGTCTCACCTCTTTTCCACTTTACATGGTGATTCTAACCTTAACAGTAAATGCTCCTTGTCCAAAGAAGCATTGGAGGAACTTCAATTAATTGAGAAAAAAATTCAGCAAGCACACATAGAGCGGATTAATCTGATGCAGCCATTACAGTTATTAGTTCGTCCTACTAAGCATTAGCCTACAGGAGTTATAGTTCAACAAGATGATCTAGTTAAGTGGCTTTTCCTACCTCACAATACAACCAAAACGTTCACTCTGTACTTGGATCAAATTGCTGTGCTAGTAGGACAAGGCAGGCTGCACACAACAAAGCTAATGGGATGTGATCCAAATCAGATTATAGTTCCATTAACTAAACAACAAATTCAACAAACCTATGTTAATTCCCAAGAATGGCAAGTTAATTTGGCAGATTTTGTTGGCATTCTTGATAATAATTATCCTAAATCTAAGATATTTCAGTTTCTAAAATTAACATCCTGGATATTGCCTTCTATTACGCAAAAAGCCCCTATTAAAGGGGCCATTACCGTTTTTACTGATGGATCTAGTAATGGAAAAGCCTTATTTGCAGGACCTCAATAACAAGTTTTGCAAACTGACTTTGCTTCTGCTCAAAGGGCTGAACTTATGGCTGTGATAACAGTATTAAAACTTTTAAACAGCCAGTAAACATTGTTTCCGATTCAGCGTATGTAGTGGAAGCCACACAAAATATTGAATGTGCCTTAATTCGAAATGTGACTGATGAACAACTTAATCTTCTATTTCATTCTTTAAAGCCAGCAGTGCAACAAAGGCATTCACCTTTCTATGTCATTCATATGAGAGCACATACTAACCTCCCTGGCCCTTTAACTAAACTTAATCAAAGGGAGGATGCATTGGTGTCTGCAGCTTTTGCTGATGCACAAATATTTCATTCTTTAACCCATCTTAATGCTGCGGGCTTTAGAAAAAGATATGGTCTATCATGGAAACAAGCTAAAGAAATTGTGCAACACTGTTCTGCCTGCCAAGTCCTGCATTTGCCACATCAAGGAACAGGAGTCAACCCTAGAGGTTTATCTTCAAATTCCATTTGGCAGATGGATGTAACACATATTCCTGCTATTGGAAAATTGTCCTTTATTCATGTTTCAGTAGATACCTATTCACATTTTATCTGGGCCACATGTCAAACAGGGGAGACTATAGTTCATGTTAAAAGACATCTTTTATCTTGCTTTTCTGTTATGGGAATCCCAGAAGAAAATCAAAACTGATAACGGCCCAGGATACTGTAGCATTCTTTCAACAATGAAATATTGCCCACATTATGGGTATTCCATATAACTCACAAGGACAGGCAATAGCGGAAACAGCTAATCGTACTTTAAAAACTCAAATACAAAAGCAGAAGGCAGGAGACCAGGAATATAAAACACCACATATGCAATTGCATCTAGCTTTATTAACATTAAATTTTTTTAATGTACAAAAAGATCAACCCATAACTGCAGTGGTACAACACCTAAGAGGAGAAAAGGAAAATAAAAAGGTTGGACAAGATATATGGTGGAGGGATGCACATACAAAGAACTGGGAAAAAGGAAAGATAATTATACAGGGAAGAGGATTTGCTTGTGTCTCTCCAGGTAACAATCGGGTGCCTGTGTGGGTGCCCACAAAACAGATGAAGATTATCATGAGCCACAGCATCTAGTGGACCCAACTGTACAGTGCGAATTGAAGGTTTGAAAAGCCTCAATTTGCTCGACTTTGTCACCCCCATGACCTGGTGCTGGGTCTGATCTCCCCAACAGTTTGCAGTAGTAAAATGAGCACTGCTAGTGAACAGTAAGAAATAGCAAAAGAATTACTCAAATTTACACCTTTGGAGTCCTATAATCAAGTGCCTATAAAAGACAAGTCTCTGGGTGACTAACTGTAAATTTTTTGTCCAGTCTCTAGCTCCTGGGCTCCAGCAATATTCCTGTCTCAGCCTCCCAAAGTGCTGGGATTACAGGCGTGAGCCACCGGCCCTGACCTGGTTGGTTTTCTTGTGCTTTGATATCTTAGAATAGTTCGGTCAAAATAAGGAGTACTAAGTGGTTGATTTGTTGTTTCTAATGTACTGTGGAACATGAAGAAAGAAGTCGTTAAAGTTCTTGCTCAAGGTCTGAATGAAGGACCTGAAAACATCTATGACTGGCCTGAAAAAAAGCGTCATCTCCTATGGCCACCAGGCCAAGATTTGGGAAAATAAAATCCAAAGTCTACTCCTGTGAGTGGCTGAATTACAACACAAATTGAATTTACAACCTCAAAAGGGTCTCTTCTGTTAACGTTAGGGCACTAATATGGAGAAATCAGATACTGAAAACTGGAATGGAAATGTATAGGTTTATGCTAATGAATCTGAGCACTTTGAACCGTGTTTTAGTCAGTTAGGGCTGCTATAATAAAATACCATATACTAGGTACCACATAAACAACAGAAATTGTATTTCTCACATTTCTACAGGCTGGAAGTCTGAGATAAAGGTGCCAGCATGGTTGGGTTCTGGTGAGGGCCTTCTTCCATGTTGCCAGGGCACAGAGAACTCGCTGGGGTCCCTTTTATATGGACAATATTTGCATTCATTAGGGCTCCACTTTCATGACCTAATCACATTCCAATGGCTCCACCTCCTAAGGACAACACAATAGGAGTTAGGATTTCAACAAATGAATGTGGCAGGGAACACAAACGTTCAGTCCATTGCAAATCCCTGAATTCTCCTGGTGTCTTCGTCAATAGAGGCAGCCCTCCCACTTCTCCTGCCGGAGGTTCCCCTTTGTCCGAAGAGCCTGTAAGGGTCTCAGCTAAGATTGTTGCCTTGAAGGACACTGCTGCTCCTCCTCTGGAACTAACACCACCACCCCTCATTGCTTCTTAACCTACACTTAAACTCAAGTTCCTGTTGGGCAAATCAGTGAGTTAAAAACTGAGCCCTGTCAGGAGGTGTGATAGTCACCAAAACAACTGTATGATTTTTCCAATACAAAGTTTATATAGTAGTCTGTGATAAACGTGTGAGAATAGTTCCTAAGGCTGGGGTGTGAAGGTGGACAAAATATAATATTGAATCTGGCTTCAAATATTTGTGTGCAAGTTTTTCTGTGGATATATGCTTGTATTTCTCTTGGATATTTAGCTAGAAGTGGAATTTCCAGGTCATTTGATAACTATCAATTTTTCATGAAATGCCAGACTATTTTACAAAGATGCTACACCATTTTACATTCCCAGCAGCAATGGTGGAGGGTTCCAATTTCTCCACATCCTCTACAACACTTGTTAAGTACTTGTTAATATTCATCCCAGTGAGGTGAATTAGTATCTCCTTGTGGATTTGATTTCCATTCCCTTAATGACTGAGGACATTGATGATCTATTCCTGTGTTTAAGGTTGTAGAAATGAGGTCCTGGTTTCTTTCCTGGGTGGTCCCTGAGACAGCCAGGGACCACTCTCAGCTCCTAGGCCCTCCAGTATAGCTTCGTTGTGTACTCCTACATCTTCAAAACAGGAAAGCCCAATCAAATCTCCTTGTCCTTTGACTATCTTGTACTTCTTTTTCTGCTCTCTGGTGGAGAAATCTGTGCTTTTACATGTTTTTATTGGGGTGGGGGGGGCATTGGTGGTGGTGTTCGTTCGTTTGTTTGTTTGTTTGTTTGACAGGGTCTTGCTCTGTCTCCCAGGCTGGAGTGCAGTGGCGTGATCACGGCTCACTGTAGCCTCAAATTGCTGAGTACAAGTGATCCTCTCGCCTCAGCCTCCCAAGTAGCTGGGACTACAGGCATGCAGCACCACACCCACCTAATTTTTAAAAACTGTTGTGTTAGAGACAGAGGTTTCACTTTGAACTCTTCATTCCTCTCAACCAAGAGACTAAGTAGGGGGTCCGCTACTGGCTCGGGTGATGGAAACTGAAAAAAAAAAAAAAAAAGAGATCAGGTTTCTACTACACCAGGGGCTAAGGAAGAGTAAGTCTGATATGTCTAGAGAGCTTCTTAGTCCTCCCGTGTTTGGAATTAAAGTTAATGGAAAATCACAGCAACCCCATCCAGCAGGATATCTAATGGTTCAGACTCTTCTGTAATGAAGGTTTGAGTCATCCTGCCAGGCCAAGCACCATGACCAAATGACATGCTATCTTAGAGCAAAGGAAATGCGAAATGGGTAGTGAAAGAAGGCAGTTATAAATACCAGCTACAACAATGTGAGCTGCTGCACAAAACATGACTGTAATAGTATTTACCTAATGGGTTAATAATATCTACCAGCACAGGTGGGAATATAAAACAACCAAAAAACAAATAAAATCCTTTTAAATAAAATCCTTAGGAAAAAAGAACATCTTTTACTATCAGAAATTTCTTAGCCTCTGGAAGGCCATTTGATTCAGTAACATATGCCAGGAGACTTCAGCAATATCCTGCTTCACTGTAGAAAACGCAATCTGATCCTTTTCTCTCCTCAATCATTAACGAGATTATGCATTTGGGGTGTGATAATCCTCCATGGACAAGTATTCTCAAATCATACGTTTCAGTTTCTTCTCAAGGTGCTGAACAAAGTCTCATCTTATACATCTGAAAAGAAAGAGACATGTCATTAACCAAAGATAGCCAAGGAGCCTATGCTGTAGGAAGCACTGTAAGGGATAGAAAGATGAAGTAACAGTCAGCATGGAAATAGAAATATATCTGCATGGTAAGAGGTAGTCTAGCCGGCAATAACAAATGCTGGCAAGGGTGTGGAGAAAACGGAACCTTCATATACTGTTGGTGGAAATATCGATTACTACAACGACTATGAAGAACAGTTTGGAGGTTGCTCAAAAATCTAAAAATGGAGCTATCATATGATCCAGCAATCCCACTGTTTGGTATACACCCAAGAGAAAGGAAATCAGTGTACTGAAGAGATATCTGCACTCCCATGTTTGTTGCACAACCATTCACAGTAGCCAAAATTTGGAAGCAACTGAAGTGTCCACTAACAGATGAATGGATAAAGAAAATATGGTACACATACACCATAGAGTACTGTTCAGCCATAAAAAAGAATGAGATTCATTTTCAACAACATGGATGGAACCGAAGGTCATTATGTTAAGTGAAATAAGCCAGGTACAGAAAGACAAACTTCACATATTCTCATTTATCTGTGGGAGCAAAAATGTAAAACAACAGAACTAATGGAGATAGAGAGTAGAATGATGGTTACCAGAGGCTGGGAAGGTTAGTGGGGGTGCAGGGTGTGGGTAGTGGTGATGATTAATAGGTAGATGAATGGAATAAATAAGATGTCGTATTTCATAGCCCAATGGGGTTACTATAGTCGGTAATAAGATTAGAGGAGGCTTATCATTAATTGGAAGGGGAGCTATGGTGATGCTAGGATATGGGGGTAAGCTGAGAGGTCCTCTTGTGGGATGTAAATTGCAAGCTTTGTATAGTTGTGGATTCTCCTTCAACGAAAAGGAAGCTTGGACATAAGGTATTTCACTCCATTTGCCTTCCCTCTTACAGAAAAGGTCAAGCTGCAGGATAGTATTGTAATTTATACTTCCCTCAGGTGGCCATTTTTCCCCATCAGAGGGAGAACATTGGGGCCAAGCCATAGTGCAGAAAAAAAATGAGCTGCCTCTTTCTCATGGTTTGCAGGTCAAATTGCTCCCAGTGCCTTAAGATGCATTTCAAGGGTTAGCCTGTTGATGCCTGAGTGTTTCCCATGTGAAAGACAAAACTGCCCATGGTTTTCGTTTGTTTCCCCTGCCTGCCAAGAATCCGCAACAGTCCCTGGACCCTGCTGATTGTGGGATAGTTGTGCTCACCAACACAGCAGCAGAAACACCCCTTGCCCAAGAACCTGCAACAGTCCCTGGACCCTGCTGATCAGAATAGTTGTGCTCACCAACACAGCAGCAGAAACACCTCTTGACCAAGAACCCACAATGGTTCCTGGACCCTGCTGATTGGAATAGTTGTACTCACTGACACAGCAGCAGAAACACTAGTTTTCCTCCTAGACCACAAGGAGGACCAAGGAAGGTCAGATTTAGTGGCCCTTACCAACACATTCTCGAAAACCTGCACCCTTGCCTGTCCTCCTAGACCACAAAGAGGACCAAGAAAAATCGGATTTAGTGGCCCTTACCAATGCATTCTCAAAAATCTGTTAAGAGTCCTAAGCATTCTTCTGTTAGTATTGGGACTTTACCCCTGTCCCATAAAGATGTTATGCCCCCAAAATGAAGTGGAGGGCCATAACCTGAGGGAGGGAAGGGATCTCCAGAGTTGGAAAAGTGATGCCTTTTGTCCTCACTTATATGAATAGGAAAGATACCATTTATGAAGCTCCCCATTTAGCTTCAGGAATAGCTTTTGTTAGGCCTGCTAGTCTAAGGAGGGATCCTAAAATTCCGGATAGTACACCCCCCTCCAACTGACGGGGCTTTGGGCAAAAATTATGTCTTTCTTGATTGGTGAGCCCAGGTGCCTAAAGAAGGTAACAGAGTCCTGAAGTTTATGCTAGAAATCATTCTTATAGGAGAAACTAGAAAAGCACCAGTGACAGGGAGTGGTTTTTAGAAGTGGGACTAGCCTTGGAGAAGAGAGGCGAGAGGAAGTTTGTCTGACAGGCATTAGGACCCAGGAGGCAAGGGTCAGGATAGATAGGATAGATGGGCAAGTCTCACTTGGGCGACACGACTTTGAGAGTTCTTCTCATGACCGCAGAGTCAACCAACTTGCTGTCAGGACCCCAGAACTGAATGGCTTTCCTCTCTGTCGACCCTTGGCTCAGCCCAGAAGTACAGAAAAAGTGGAAGCTGATTCCAGGCAAACCAACGCTCCCAACTCTGAAGAGTCGGGGTTGTTAGACAGCCCTTTCCCAGAAAGCCTGACCCCCGTGTCTTTAGTCCTATGGCCACTCTAGTCGCTTTTAACTGACTGAAAGGTGCACAGTATTTAGCCCCTGAATTCTAAGGAAAAATAGGACAGAATAGCAGGCAAAAGGGGTTCGATGGTACTCACCGCTTGGAGATAGTTCCTTCGTGGTCACCAAAATGTGTCCAGAGTTGGTTCCTCCCAGTGTATTCTTGGTCTCACTGATTTCAAGTATGAAGCCACAGACCCTCATGGTGTTATAGTTCTTAAAGATGGTGTGTCAGGAGTTTGTTCCTTCTGATGTTCAGATGTGTCCAGAGTTTCTTCCTTCCGATGGATTCATGGTCTTGCTGACTTCAGGAGTGAAGCTGCAGACCTTCACAGTGAGTATTACAGCTCTTAAGTGTGGCACATCTGGAGTTGTTTGTTCCTCCCACTGGGTTTGTGGTCTCACTGACTTCAGGAGTGAAGCTATAGACCTTTGCAATGAGTGTTACAGCTCTTAAAGATGGTGCAGCCCCAAAGGGTGAGCAGCAGCAAGATTTATTGTGAAGAGCGAAAGAACAAAGCTTCCACAGCATGGAAGGGGGACCCAAGTGGGTTGATGCTGCTGGCTTTGGTGGCCAGCTTTTATTGCATTTGGCCCCGCTCACATCCTGCTGATTGGTCCATTTTACAGAGTGCTGATTGGTCCGTTTTTACAGAGTGATGATTGGTGCATTTACAAACCATTAGCTAGACACAGAGAACTGACTGGTGCATTTTTACAGAGAGGTGATTGGTGCGTTTACAAACCTTTAGCTAGACACAGAGCACTGATTGGTGCATTTTTACATGGTGCTGATTGGTACATTTACAAACCTTTAGCTAGACACAGAGCACTGATTGGTGCGTTTTTACAGAGTGCTGATTGGTGCATTTACAAACCTTTAGCTAGACACAGAGTGCTGATTGGTGCCTTTTTACAGAGTGCTGATTGGTGCATTTACAATCTTTAGCTGGACAAAAAGTGCTGATTGGTACATTTTTACAGAGTGCTGATTGGTGGATTTACAATCCTTTACTTAGACACAGAATACTGATTGGTGCGTTTACAATCCTTTAGCTAGACAGAAAAATTCTCCAAGTCCCCAACTGACCCAGAAGCCCAGCCAGCTTCACCTCTCAATTCTACTATAAAGAGAATTATTGTAGCACTATTATTAGTGCATTTTTACAGAGTGCTGATTGGTGCATTTACAAACCTTTAGTTAGACACAGAGCGCTGATTATGTAGCTATTATTGTAGCACTATTCACAACAGCAAAGACTTGGAACCAACCCAAATGCCCATCAATGATCGACTGGATAAAGAAAATGTGCACATGTACCCATGGAATACTATGCAGCTATAAAAAAGAATTAGTTCATGTCCTTTGAAGGGACATGTGTCAGCAAGATAACACAGGAACAGAAAACCAAACACCACATGTTCTCACTCACAAGTGGGAGTTGAACAATGAGAACACATGGACACAGGGAGAAGAACATCACAGAATGGGGCCTGTCGGGGGGTGAGGGGCTAGGGGAGGGATAGCGTAAGAGAAATACCTAATGTAGATGATGGGTTGATGGATGCAACAAACCACCATCACATGTGTCTACCTGTGTAACAAAACTGCACGTTCTGCACATGTATCCCAGAACTTAAAGTATGATTAGAAAAGAGAATATTATCATAATGGCACTGGGTGAGGCAAAGATGTTTCTTAAAATAATAAAAAGCACTAGCCATAAATAATACACTGATTAATAAAACTAAGAGAATCTGTTCATCTAAAACACATTATTGAGATCGTGTAAAAGCAAAAATTTATAGAAGATACTAAAATTTTATATGTATTTTTATATATGTACATATATGCCTGTGTGCATGTGTATATAACCGAAATACAGAATATATGGAAACTACAAATTCATTTTTAAAATACAAACATATCAGTAAAAGCTGGGGGAAAATACATGAAAAGAAACTTCATAAAAGACATAGTTAAATGACCAATAAACACATAAAATGGTGTTCCAAAAAAACAATAAATAGCTGGGTGCAGTGGCACTGCAATTCAGTCTGGGCGACAGAGGGAGTCCCCATCTCAAAAGACAAACAAAAATCAATACATAAAAACAATTTTTTAAAAAGGTGCTTGATCTCATTAATCAGCAGAGAAATGCGAGTGTAGACATAAGGAGAGATCACTGCACACCCATCAGAGTGGCTGGAATGAAAGACTAACTGTATTGTGAGTGTTCGAATGTGACACAGCTGGAACCTACGAATATTTCTGGACCCCCACTCCCACACAGACACCTGAGGCTGTGGCTGAAAGGTCAGATAGAATCCCGGCAAAGAGTTCCTTCAGAATTGAGATCAACCAACTAAGGAAAACACCCCAACCCGGGACGAGACAGAGTTCTCAAGGTCACGTGGCCTCCCTCATGGCTGACACAGAGTTCCCTGAGTCCCACCATAGGCTTAGAGAATCCAAGGAATAGCACCCCATTCCCCCGTGGCACCAGGACAGAGTACCCACAGATAATAATTTTAAAAACCCAGCATCAAGAGAAAGTATCTGGTAAGCATCTACATCGGGGATAAGCAGATCCAAAGAAAAGGCAAAACATCCTAGCTGAGAGGGAGCGACATCCAATGACAAATGTGCCCCACGGCCAACATCAGCAACCAAGGAAGAGACCCTTGGGGGTTGAGATAAAGCCCCCAACAGTGACCCCACAGGGCTGCGATCATGCGTCTGGGGCACAACCACCACCACCACGTTCCATGAGCAAATATAAAGTCCCCAAGGCAGAGTCCCCCCTCAGGACTGCGACTGAGCAGGAAGGAAACACCACTGCACCCGAGGCCAACACAGGCAACCAAGGCATGGTCCCCAACCCCAGGGCTCAGGTCATTTCAGCAGGAAAAGTCCCTAACATCACCGAGAGGGAGCCCCCAAAGAAAACCCCCCTGCCCCACAACATAGCCGAGACGGAGTGCCCAAGGAAAACGCTCCCCCATGGCTAACACAGGTGCTCATGGCAGTGTCCCCAGAGCAAAGCCACTTCCCCAAGGGAGCCCTACCACACACCGGACAGAGAACACCACAGAAAAGACGCTTTCCGAGGAAAAAGGACACTTTCTGGGGCGAAATTAAAGCATCCAGGGAAAAACTGCCCACTCACAGTCCTGAAGTCCTGACCTTGCTGGAGGAGAGACAGTGGCACCTCACAAAATGGCAGTGAAGCTGTGGCGCCTCCCCACTGGTGGCACTTTGTAGAAACCCGCCCTCCGGGAATTGTGGAAAATGTGCCCCCTAGGGCACCTGGGAGTGATGTGCATGGGGAGGCGTCTCACCAGAAGCACTGATCCCGTTCTGCCAAAGGGGAATAGAAGGAAGAGAAATAACCAGCCACAGCGTGCCTGCCCCAGCCCAACACTGGGAACCTGTTGGGGGCGCCAGAGTCCTGAGGAGAAGTCTCGTGAACGCAGCCCTCCCCTTCGCTGACTCTGGCGCCCTCTACAGGCGACCTTCAGTAACAACTGCACAGCAACATAAGCAGCGGAACGCAGAACCTTCTCACACAGTGGGATGAAATCGCCTGGGTAACATAGTGAGATCCCGGCTCTACAAGCAACCAATCAATGAACCGAAAAAAAAAAAAAAAAAAGAAAGAAACAAAAATTAACTGGGCATGGTGGCGCGCGCCTGTGGTCCCAACTACTAGGGAAGTTGAGGTGGGAGGATCGCTTGAACCCAGGAGGCGGAGGTAGCAGTGAACCAAGATCGTGGCACTGCGCTCCAGCCTGGGCAAAAGAAGAGACTCCATCTATAAAAAAGAAAAAAGACAAGAAAAAGAAACAACAACAACAAACTGAAATTTTCATTTGAGGGGGTTGTGTTTTAAAGTCAACCCTGATCGGGCACAGTGGCTCACGCCTGTAATCTCAGCACATTTGGAGGCCGAAGCGGCTGGATCACCTGAGGTCAGGAGTTCGAGACCAGCCTAGGCAACATGATGAATCCCGTCTCTACTAAAATTACAGAAAATTAGCCAGGTGTGGTGGCGTGCACTTCTAGTGCCACCAGCTACTTGGGAGGCTGAGGCAGGAGAATCGCTTGAACCAGGGAGGTGGGGTTTACAGTAAGCTGAGATCACGCCACTGCACTCCAGCCTGGGTAACGGGCTCTCTCTAAAAATAAAAATAAAAATAAATTAATAAATAAAGTCAACCTCTATCTGTTAAAGGTAACCATTATTGTTAATTGATAAGAAAAATGAGGGCCCCAGTGCGGTGGCTAACACCTGTAATCCCAGCACTTTGGGAGGCCAAGGTGAGTGGATTCCTTGAGCCCAGGAGTTCAGGAGCAGCCTGGGCAGCATGGTGAAACCCCGTCACTACACAAAATACAAAAATTAGCTGAGCATGTACCTGTGGTCCTTGGTACTTGGGAGACTTGAGACCAGGAGTTTGAGGCTGCATTGAGCTTTGATCACACCACTGCACTACAGCCTGGGTGACAGAGTGAGACTGTCTTAAAAAAATAGAAAGAAAGAAAAATGAAAGGAGGGGAAACGTTATTATATTGCATCTATTAATCATTTTAATCTAGAACTTTGTATATTTTTCTATCTTTTTTATTTTTTTGAGACAGAGTCTGGCTCTGTCGCCCAGGCTGGAGTATGGTGGCATGATCTTGGCTCACTGCAACCTCCGCCTCCCAGATTCAAGCGATTCTCCTTCCTCATCCTCCTGAGAAGCTGGGCTTACAGGCATGCACCACCATGCCCGGCTGATTTTTGTATTTTTAGTAGAGACGGTGTTTCACCACATTGACCAGGCTGGTCTCAAACTCCTGACTTTAAGTGACTTGTCTGCCTTGGCCTCCCAAAGTGCTGAGATGCCAGGTGTGAGCCACCATGACCGGCTCATTTTTCCACTTTCACAACTCATTTTAAGTGCAGCAAAATTTACTTGAATTGTCCATAGTGGTAAAAAATATTACAGTGAAATTTTTAGAGTTTTAATGGAACAAGCAGTTTCACTCTTGACACAATTATTTGGAAGGGATTACTTCGCTGGTTTTGTAATTCAAAAGTTATGTTTGTAAAAAAATTAAAATTAAAACTAAAAAATATAGCCAGGCATGGTGGTGGGCACCTGTAATCCCTGCTACTCAGGAGGCAGAGGCAGGACAATCACTTGAACCTGAGAGGCACAAGCTTCAGTGAGCAGAGATCACGTCACTGCACTTCAGCCTGGGCAACAAACGGAGACTCCGTCTCAAAATAAATAAATTAATTAAAATTAAAATTAAAAATTATGTTTGGTAAGTACCCTGTTAGAAGAGAGTCATTTTCAGTATTACAACTTCCTAGCCTATTGTGTTAATATTTGCCTGGACTTCAGAACCTTCATAGAACACATTTTCTTTTGGAATATATTTGATTGATAAGAAAGCTTCAATATTGTTTTCACTTCGATATAGGAACACAGTTGTTTTGTTTGTTTCTTCTAGTGCTATCAAAATGAAATACTCATTTTTGCATTAAAAAATCCCACCACAGCAGTACTCATATGCGTATTTGATTGAATAACCATGAGACTGGATTCTTGGAGGGGCATAATTAGAATCCTGCCTACCACACAAGCCACAAGTGGACAGCTGCATATGACAGTCCTGACTGGGACAGCCCTGAAGGACAGTGGTGATGGGACATCCTCCCAGAGGGAAGAACTTTGAGCAGTGCACCTTCTTAGAGGAGACATATCCAGACGTGTAAGTATGTATCATGCATAGGCTGTGTCCCACTTATTAGCTGAATTGTCAGGGACTTTGAGGACATATGATTAAAAATTTGTGATAAGGAGGTCTGAGAAAAAAAAAACAAATATATGGACAGACCTTTGCAAATGGACATACAATGTGAAGATATTGGGGTCTCATGAAAGTTCTCAGCAAAGGTTATCCTCAGCAGAGCAGAATTTTAATAATTGGATGGATAAGGTACTCATTATCTAGATATTAATCAGCCTCTTTCCCCAACGCTTGTGTCACAATCTTATGGACTCAACAAACAAAGTGGTCAAACTGTCAGGGATGGAGATTATGTGCAGTAGCATGGACTTCCACTCACCATTTCAAACCTGGCTATGGTCATTGCTGAGTGAACAAACTTCCAGGAATGGAGACCAACTCTAAGGCCCCCAGTTTGGCCCCAGACTTCAGAATGATCTGACAGCCACTAGTTGGCATGTGGATTACAGTGGATCACTTCTATTATAAAAAGAGAAGTGCTTTCTTCTTACCTGAACAGACATTTAGTCTAGATATGGATTTTCCTTCCCACGTGCAGTGCTTTGAGAAAACCAATATTTGTATCTTGGCATCCAAAATTCTAGAAAGAGCCAGTTCCTCAAGTTCCTAGGGGTTATTCATTCTGGAGACTTTAGTATACACTGCGAGAAAACCTGTAGGCCATCCACTGGAATGCCCAAGTGGAGTCACTCTTAAACAATGAGCCCTGCATGTTTCCAGAAACTCTAATTGTCAGGAAGAAGTTTACTATGGTAGCCACTTCTCCACCCAGGACAATTGGAGAATGGCAGATATTAGGGACTATGAACTCTGTAAAAGCTGTAGAAGACTGCAGTAAAGAATCATAGTTACAGAACCAAAAGTGCCAGTCTTCTATTTTGGATATTGTACAAAGAGGATATACAATTAATAAAGTGGTCAAGGAACAGGTGTCTGCTTCAATACCAAAAACTAACATAGAAACCTGTAAAGGTGTCCAAGTAAGTAATCCTCTTCATGTATATCTGGTTAAGATTCAAAACCGAAGCTTGCTTTTGGGTTTCTCACTTGGGTATAATTGCATAATGCCGGTTTAGGCTTCTAGTGAACCTGTCACCCAGATAGTGAAGAGAGTATCCAATAGGTAGTTTTTCAACCCTCTAACCCGCACCCTCCCTCCCCTCCACCTCCCTTTTGGAGTCCTCAGAGTCAATGGTTTCTACCTTTATGTTCATGTGTACCCATTGTTTAGCTCCCACATATGAATGAGAACATGCAGTATCTCATTTTCTGACTATCTGATTTTCTTTCTGCGTTTCACTTAAAACTGAAGTTTTCGCCGGACACAGTGGCTCACACCTGTAATTCCAGGATTTGGAAGGCAGAAGTGGGTGGATGGCTTGAGGTCTGGAGTTCCAGACAAGGCTGGTCAACATGACGAAACTACAGCTCTACCAAAAATGCAAAAAATAGCTGGGGCCTGGCGCAGTGGCTTGCGCTTGTAATTCCAGCACTTTGGGAGTCTGAGGTAGGCAGATCATTCGAGGGTCAAGAGTTTGAGACTAGCCTCACCAACATGGTGAAACCCCATCTCTACTAAGAAATACAAACAATTAGCCAGGCGTGATAGTGTGTGACTATAATCCCAGCTACACAAGGAGGCTGAGGCAAGAGAATTGCTTGAACCTGGGAGGTGGAGGTGGCAGTGAGCCAAGATCGCACCATAAACTTAATCAAATTGTTGTTCCAACTGCAGCTGCTGTACTATAGGTGGTTTTGTTGTGTCAGCAACTGTGACATCCCTGGGAACCTGATATATAATCTTGATTAGGTGAATGTTTTGTTTTCTTTCAGTAATTGTCATAAACAAGAGTTTGGGTTCAGCTAGAGAGGAGAGCAATGTACTATGTACTCTCCTACGTACAATGTACTATGTACTCTCCTATGTACAATGTACAATGTACTAAATCTCCTATTTCAAGCTTGTATCAACTCTCTAGGTTTATATCCTAAATCAGTCCCTAGGGACCATGACCACCTTTCTCTTAAACCAGATGTGACACCATTCTTTGCCCTGATGACACTATGCTGACTGAGCAGGAGGTAGCAACTAATCCAGACACATTAGAAACACACCTGCAAGACATTATGTGAGAAATAATTGCCACACAAAATCAGGGTCTTCTGAGTGAAACATTTAACAATCTAGTAGTCTGGCATGTCAAGATGGTGCTCATAAGGTGAACAGCAAGTTCCTACATCTTGCCTTTCTTACCACTAAACAAGGAACACACAACCAAGTTGCATAATAGATGCTTGCTTTAGCATGTACCTCAATGTTGTGCGGTATCGTGACCCATTGACAAGTGCCTGAAACCCTGCTAGCATAGATCGGGTGCAGAAAAAGAGAAGCTTCCCTAGTCCTGCACCTGTGGTCTCATGTGGAGTTCCCTGTGACCAGTTGACTAGAAAATAAAAAACATGCCTGATTTTCATTTGTTACTTCAGAATATGCAGGCACTACATGTATTAAGTTTGTTACTACTGCAAAAGAAATTATCCCCAATTTAGCAGCTTAAAACAACACAAATATATAAGCAGTTCTGTAGATCAGAAATTCATGCAGCCTGGATTGGTTTCTCTGCTTAGGATCTCACAAAATCAAAGTTAAGGTATCAACTAGGCTGCTGACTAACTGAGGACTCAGAGAGAAACTGTTTTCAAGCTCATTTGAGTTACGGGCAGGTCTAACTTCTTACAGTTGTAGAACTGAGGTAGCCGTATACTCGTGGTCTTGGTTGAGGCCACTCTAAGCTACTTGAGCCACCTCCATACCTCCTTAGGTGCACCCTTCTATCTTCTAAGTAGTAATGGTGCATCATGATTGTGGTGACTGACATAAAGATCATTCATGGGTTTGGCAACATGAACTTTCATTTACAAGGTCCATCTCACTACAGCCACTGCTCACTATTCAATCTGCCAGCAGCAGAGACCAACACTGAGTCCCCAATATGGCACCACGTCCCAGAGTGGTCACTCAGCTTCCAGGTAGCACTGTAATTACTTGGATCTGCTTCCAAAATTGAAGGGGCATCATTTTGATCTTGCTGAAATAGACACTTACTATGCATATGGATTTTCATTCCCACCTATGGTACTTCAAGAAAACCAATACTGTGATATTAGGAAAGGCTGTATCCACCATCGTGGTATCCCATACTGCAACAGTTTTAAACATGAAACTCACTTTACAGGATATGAAGTATGGGAATGGGCTCATGCTAATGGATTTCACTAGTCTTGTGATGTTCTTCAGCATCCTGAAGTGGCTGGCTCAATAGAACACTGAAGGATCTTTTAAAGCCCGAGTTGTAGTTGCAGCTTTGTGGCAGTGCTTTGTGGGGCTTGGCTGACAATCTAGAAAGTGGCAAAGCTGAATCCCAGCATCACATATATGGAACTCTTTCTCCCACAGCCACATCCATGACTTCAAAAATGAAGGAGGCAATATGTGGGCCTTCTCTCACTATTACTCCTGGGTATCTAGTAACAAAATGTTGCTTCTTATGCTCAAGAAGCAAACTGTGCTGTCAAGCAGCCAACTTTTGGCTCTGCTGGACTAGAGGACTTAGTTACACATTGAGGAATTTTTTCAACAGGGGAAACCAAAGTGATTCCATCAAAATGAAAGTTGTGTCTGGCCAAGTGCCATGGCTCACACCTGTAATCCCAGCACTCTGGGAGGCCAAGGTGGGCAGATCACCTGAGGTCAGGAGTTGGAGACCAGCCTGCCCAATATGGTGAAACCCCATCTCTACGAAAAATACAAAAGTTAGCTGGATGCGGTGGTGTGTGCCTGTAGTCTCAGCTACTCCGGAGTCTAAAGCTGGAGAAACACTTGAATCTGGGAGGCAGAGGCTGCAGTGAGCCAAGTTTGCACTCCAGCTGGGGTGACAGACAGAGATTCTGGGGGGGGGGGGGAAGTCATGTCTGCAAGTTGACCAATTTGGACTGTTCATTCTTCTCAACCAAGAGACAAAGTAGGGGGTCTGCTACTGGCTGAGATTGGGTTCCTACTATACTAGGGGCTAAGAAAAGAGTATGTCTGGTATGTCTAGAGAGCTCCTTAGTCCTCCCATGTTTTGCGATTAAAGTTAATGGAAAATTAAAGTAATCCCATCCAGGCAGAATATCTAATGGTTCAGACTTGTCAGTAATGAAGGTTTGAGTCATGCTGCCAGGCCAAGCACCATGACCAACTGACATGCTATCTCAGGGCAAAGGGAATGCGAAATGGGTAGTGAAAGAAGGTAGTTATAAATACCAGCTACAACAATGTGAGCTGCTGCAGAAACCACGACTGTAATAATATTTATCTAATGGGTTAATAACATCTACCAGCATAGGTGGGAATACAAAACAATCAAAAAACAAGTTATCCTTTCAAATGAAATGCTTAGGGAAAAAGAACAACTTTTACTAACAGACATTTCTTAGCCTCTTGAAGGCCATTTGATTCAGTAACATATGCCAGGAGACTTCAGCAATATCCTGCTCCACTGTAGAAAACAGCAATCTGATCCTTTTCTCTCCTCAATCATTAATGAGATTATGCATTTGGGATGTGATAGTCCTCCATGGACAAGTACTCTCAAATCATACGTTTCAGTTTCTTCTCAAGGTGCAGAATTATGTCTCGTCTTTATATAACTGAAAAGAAAGAGACATGTCATTAACCAAAAGATAGCCAAACAATCTATCCTGTAGGAAGCACTGTGGGCGATAAAAAAGATGAAGTAACAGTCGGCATGGAAATAGAAATGTACCTGCATGGTAAGAGGTAGTCTAGCTGGCAATAACAAATGCTGGGGAGGGTGTGGAGAAAAGGGAACCTTCACCCACTGTTGGTGGGAATATAAGTTACTACAACAACTATGAAGAACAGTACGGAGGTTGCTCAAAAAACTAAAAATGGAGCTATCATATGATCCAGCAATCCCACTGCTGGGTATATACCCGAGAGAAAGGAAGTCAGTGTACTGAAAAGATATCTGCCCTCCCATGTTTGTTGCAGCACCATTCACAGTAGCCAAGATTTGGAAGCAACCTCAGTGTCCACTAACAGATGAATGGATAAAGAAAATGTGGCACATATACACAATGGAGTACTGTTCAGCAATGAAAATGAATGAGATTCAGTCATTTGCAATAACATGGATGGAACTGAAGGTCATTATGTTATGTGAAATAAGCCAGGCACAAAGAGACAGTCTTCGCATGTTCTCACTCATTGGTGGGAGTAAAAATGTTAAATAACTGAACTAATGGAGATAGAGAGTAGAATGATGGTTACCAGAGGCTGGGAAAGTTAGTGGGGGTGGGGGAAAGTGGGGATGACTAATAGGTAGAAAAATAGAATAAATAAGATGCAGTATTTCATAGCACAACAGAGTGACTATAGTCAGTAATAATTTAATCGTACATTTAAAAATAATGAAAAGTATATAACCAGATTGTCTGTAACACAAAAGATAAATGCTTGAGGTGATAGATACTCCATTTACCTTGATGTGTTTATTACACATTGTTGTCTGTATCACAGTATCTCATATACCCCAGAGGTGATCGACCAAATACAAAGAGTGTCAACTGAAGTAGAATGCACACCTCAGACTATGGTAAGAATGGAAGTCTCCATAGGCTTAAAAAAATGAGTTAGATTCAGATAACATTAACCTAAGTAACTGTGGAGACAGGCATAACTATGAGTGAGGGCCGGGGTTTGAGAAATTCATGAGACGGGCTGTTCCCCCACGCTCACCCCCAGTACTGTGTTGGGCCCAAGTGCTTAAAGAAATTGAACAGTTCCTATTTCTACCCACCTTACTGCTTCCTTGATGATGGATTCAAAATATTGTCCCTTGACTTCTATAGGTGCTTGCAGTCCTTCAAGATATTTAAAGATTTTTTCATGTTCTGAAGATGTTAAAAAAAACTTCAGTATTATAAAATATAAGGAAGAATAGAAGTGAATCTTGGTTAATCTATACCTCAGCAATCAGGTTTCATAGGCTAAATGTTTTAAATGCTTAAAGATACCTGCACATACGAAAACTAAATTTAAAAAAGACACCTGCATTTACATAGGAATGAAATTCTTTTAATCAAAACCAAGTAAGAAAATAAAAGAAAAGGTGTACCATATTTTAGTCAAAGAAGAGAGGACCCACCATAAATTATGAGCAAACTCAACTCTGGCAAAGAATGAGCCTCAGCAGATAACATGGATATCTTCTCAATCACAGAAAGAGAGACTTCCTAGAGATTTTTTTTTAAAAAACAGACTTTTTTTTTTTTTTTTTTTTTTTTTTTGAGATGCAGTCTTGCTCTGTCACCCAGGCTAGAGTGCATTGTTGCGATCTCGGCTCACTGCAACCTCCGCCTCCAGGGTTCAAGTGATTCTCCTGCTTGAGCCTCCCAAGTAGCTGGGATTAAAGATGTGTGCCACCACACCCAGCTAATTTTTTGTATTTTTAGTACAGATGGGGGTTTCACCATGTTGGTCAGGCTGGTCTCGAACTCCTGACCTCATGATTCACCCGCCTCAGCCTCCCAAGGTGCTGGGATTACAGATGTGAGCCACAGCGGCCAGCCCCAAACAGACATTCTTATACTACTTTCTTAGTTCAGAGTGTAGAATATCCTTCACTAATTTACCTTTTATTTCAGCACTAATATCTTTTTGGATTTTTGAAAAAGGGAGTATTTCTGTGACTTTTAAGTCATCTCCAAAGAATTTGCTGGTAATGATTCCTCCTACAGGTGCATCGCTACCAGGTTTCCACATAGGCGCATCTTCCTGAAACCAGTGAAGTCATCAATCCGACAATCCAATTAGCTGAGTGAAATACCATCTCCTGCTACAAGCTCTGTTGAAACAGATTTTGACAAAAAGCCATCAGTTGGAGTTTGACCACTTTATTTCCCCTCCACATAGACATCATGAATGACAGATCTGGAAACCAAACTGAGAAGCTGAGCTGTGAGATATGTGTGTTTCATCACCCCTACGGGTACATCTATGTGCTCCTCAGTTTCTAGGGAATTATTTATTTTATAATCGAGAGGACATACCACGGGGAAACACCAGGCCTGACGAACTGAGGCCAGGATACCTAATACAATAAAACCACCTCTTATTTTCTGACCCTATGAATACATATGGAAGCCAAGTAAAACAGCACAACTCTAACAAACACAGATCCCTGGTACTCATGGGTTAGTGTCAGCTTGCTCTGCTTTACTAGTTGAAAGCAGCAAGTCTCAGTTGACATCATGACTTCTCAAATTCACATACAACCTGTCATGCTTTACTAAGCTGGAAGCCAGATAACTTGGATACACCTCAAGCGGCCTCCTCTCTACATCAAATATATTCTGAGAAAATAGAGGCAGTCATTAATGCTGAAAGTTCTATAAGCACTCCATCACCAAAAATCCCTTTTAGTATATGATCTTCATCATCCTTCTTTTCTGCCTCAGAAAAGTGACTTTTTTCTCACTCCAGGCCTGTCACCTCTTTCATTTATTCATCATCTGCGGTAGGCAGCATGCCAGGAGCTGGGGATCAGCAGTAAGCAGCCAAGAGAGCAACGTTCCCTGCCCTTGTGGAGCTCACAACCTCATGGGGCAGTCAGACAGTACGTGCACAATGAGTAAATGAGCAAATGAGCAAATGAAACAAGCAGCGCTAGGCTGGTGTTGGGGAAGCCGTCCACGGGCCTGCAGGAGACAGCAGCAGAGGTTGCCTCAGGGGTTGCCACTGGTTGGACAGAGTCTTCTGAAGAGGTGCCATTGGGCAGGGCTTGGAGGAAGAAGCAGAGCCGCCTATGCAGAGGCAGACGGGGAGCTCTAGGCTGCGGTGAGGCCAACGGGTATGGGCTGGAGTGGGGATGGACCGGGCACTATGGGGTGAAGGAGAGAAGCAGAGAGAGCCAGGAGATGGATGGGGCCCCTGTTAGGAGAGGGTGATGGAGGCCAGGCCATGCAGAACCTCCCAGACTAAAGCGGGTTCACCATCTGTTCTGAGTGCTTAGGGGAGTTGAGAATGGGTTCTCACGACCAACATGACATTATGTGATTTACATGCTAACATGATGACCTGGCTGCAGGGTTGGAGGGTATGTGTTCGATGGGGGCAATAATGGGAAACACGGAGATATCACAGTAGCTCAGTGATTGATCATGGCTACTGTGATAGTAGTAGTAGAGTGGAAAAGAAGAGAGAGAAATGCTTGGATTCAGAAAATTTTTAAAATATATAGAGGAGACAAGAAAAAGAAAGGTAGAAAAAAGAATGCCTGTAATCCCAGCACTTTGGGAGGTTGAGGTGGGTGGATCACCTTAGGTGAGGAGTCTGAGATCAGACAGGCTGACATGTTGAAGCCCCATCTCTACTAAAAATGCAGAAATTAACTGGGCCTGGTGGCTGGTGCGTATAACCCCAGCTACTCTGGAGGTTGAGACAGGAGAATTGCTTGAACCCTGGAGACGGAGGTTGCAGTGACCCAAGATGGCCCACTGCACTCCAGCCTGGCCTACAAGAGAGAAACTCCATCTTAAAAAAAAAAAAAAAAAAAAAAAGATAAGGATTAAGGACAAGAAATTTTAAAAGAAGATTTTGGAAAATGAAAATCCTAGAAAATTTCCATGAAGGATCGAGTGAACAACTGTCAAATGCTGCTGAGAAATTAGTGGCAATGTCAGCCAAAACTGTTCACCTTGACTAGGACAGTTTCAGTGGAGAAGAAGAGGCAGGAGGCTGACTGCACTGGATAGATCATGAAGAGGAGGTGAGGACAGGCTTATTTACCCCTTTCCTCTGCCATGGCAGAGCCTTCAATAAGGCTATCTCTTGCTCCTTGTTTCCTTACCAACAGAGCCATCTTCTGCCTTTTCTGAGATGATGAACTATCAGATTCCTTGGGAGGTTTAAACACGTTTTGAGGTTCTGTAGCAACCTTCTCTGCTTTATCAGGCATTGTTTCTGGAAAAACATCAATGAACATATTCCACTTATAACAAAAATCTAACAATCACAAAATGGCAAACAGTCTGCATATGTGTATACAACCAAGAATGTGAATCATTAACTTGACATTTAATCATGAGCCAAAATACCAAGTCTCAGCAAACACTCTGTTCTCAGGAAAAGAAACCTAATTTTAATGCATGCTAAGTAAAAAAAAAAGAGAAGAAAAATGACAAAACGAAAACCAATCAGAATGCTTGTGGAATAAGCAGCTCTCATCAACCAAAAGTAGATAAAAATATTATTACCTCTTTGAAGATGGATAAACCAATGTGTATCAATCCTTGTTAGGAAAAATAATTCCTTTTCTTTGTCCTCATTCTAGGAGATTGATACAAACCTGATAACATTTGACAAGGATATTAAAGAAAAACTACAAGATCAAGCCAAAAATACAAGCCAAGATCACCCCTGAATTCAGACACAAAAGTTCTAAACTAAAGGTTACCAAATAAAATCCAATAATACTTAAAAGGGACTCCATCAGCCATGGTGGAGTATATTGCATAAAGGCAAGAACGATTTTAACATTTGAAATCAATCAATGTAATGCACCACATTAAAAACAACAAAGATACAGGGAAGCACCACATGATCATTATTATAGATGGGTGGATGTTTAAAATCTATTCATGATAAAAACGATCAGCATCTTAGAAAAAAGGGCAGTGCTGGACATGGTGGCTCATGCCTCTAATCCCAGCATTTTGGGAGGCCTAGGCAGGCAGATCACAAAGTCAGGAGATTGAGACCATTCTGGCTAAAATGGTGAAACCGTGTCTCTACTAAAAATACAAAACATTAGCTGGGCATGGAGGCATACACCTGTAGTCCCAGCTACTTGAGAGGCTGAGGCAGGGGAATCACTTCAACACAGGAAGCAGAGGTCGCAGTGAGTCAAGATCATGCCACTGCACTACAGCCTGGGTGACACAGCGAGACTCTGTCTCAAAAAAAAAAAAAAAAAAAGAAAGAAAGAAAAGAAAAGAAAAATGGGCTACTTTCTCATTCTGGTAAGCATATGTACAAAAAAAATAGTGAAAATAGTGAATGCCATAATTTATAGTGAAATATCAGTATTTTCTCCCTGAGTTGAAAGCAAGACAAAGATGTCCACTATCCATTCAACAATTAACTGGAGGTTCTAAAAGGTACAGTAGCATCAGGAAAATATAATAGGTTTAAAATTTGGAAAGAAATAAAACCTTCATTATTCACAGATGGCATTGTTCTGTACATAGAAAATGTAAAATAATAAAATCAAGTCACTAGATATAATAAAAACCAATGGTATTTCTTTATTATTAATAGCAACAAATAATTAGAATATGAAATTTCAAATGTCATAAAAAGTTAAAAAATCAAATACTTAGGAATAAATCTAATCAAGATGTGCTAGAGCACTACACAAAAATTATAAAACATCACTGAGAGAAATTCAAGACTGCAGTAAATGGAGAGAATATTCTTTCAATGGAATCTAAGACATTATTAAGAGACATTATAGTTAATTCTCTCAGAATGATCATAGCAATCATATTTAAAATTCCACCACGTTAACAAAATTTTTTCTGAAATTGACAGACAATTGTTTTAAGTATATGCAAATTGAAGATTTGGTAAAGCTAAGACAATCTCTAAGAAAAAGAACTAAGTTGGTAGATATACACCACTAAATATGAGATTTACTATAAAGGTAGAGTAATTAAAACAGTGTGGTATTGGAGCAATGACAGGCAAATACACCAACAACAGAGGACACAGAGGCCAGAAACAATCTGGAAATGGAAAATAGCTAGATTTACCACAGAAGAGCTCCTGTAAATCATTGTGGAAAGACTAGTGCTTTTAATAAATGCACTTCATAAATGTAGGGAAAATACAAACTTTGACTCTTACTCCATCCCACTTCAGAAAACGTTATTAAAGATAGTGAATCCAGTAAAAAATATCAGATATTAGCTTTACAGCTTTAGAATAGGCCAAGGTGTTTTTGATTAGGATAAAAAAGCTCTAACCATAAAGAGTACATTCTTTAATTAGACATAATTAAATGTAAAATTTCTATTTCTCAAAAGACATTTAAGAGAGTGGAAAAGCTGATCTTTGACAAACCTGAGAAAAACAAGAAATGGGGAAAGGATTCCCTATTTAATAAATGGTGCTGGGAAAATTGGCTAGCCATAAGTAGAAAGCTGAAACTGGATCCTTTCCTTACTCCTTATACGAAAATTAATTCAAGATGGATTAGAGACTTAAATGTTAGACCTAATACCATAAAAATCCTAGAGGAAAACCTAGGTAGTACCATTCAGGACATAGGCATGGGCAAAGACTTCATGTCTAAAACACCAAAAGCAACGGCAGCAAAAGCTAAAATTGACAAATGGGATCTAATTAAACTAAAGAGCTTCTGCACAGCAAAAGAAACTACCATCAGAGTGAACAGGCAACCTACAGAATGGGAGAAAATTTTTGCAATCTACTCATCTGACAAAGGGCTAATATCCAGAACCTACAAAGAACTCAAACAAATTTACAAGAAAAAAACAAACAACCCCATCAAAAAGTGGGCAAAGGATATGAACAGACATTTCTCAAAAGAAGACATTCATACAGCCAACAGACATATGAAAAAATGCTCATCATCACTGGCCATCAGAGAAATGCAAATCAAAACCACAATGAGATACCATCTCACACCAGTTAGAATGGCGATCATTAAAAAGTCAGGAAACAACAGGTGCTGGAGAGGATGTGGAGAAATAGGAACACTTTTACACTGTTGGTGGGATTGTAAACTAGTTCAACCATTATGGAAAACAGTATGGCGATTCCTCAAGGATCTAGAACTAGATGTACCATATGACCCAGCCATCCCATTACTGGGGATATACCCAAAGGATTATAAATTATGCTGCTATAAAGACACATGCACACGTATGTTTATTGCAGCACTATTCACAATAGCAAAGACTTGGAATCAACCCAAATGTCCATCAGTGACAGATTGGATTAAGAAAATGTGGCACATATACACCATGGAATACTATGCAGCCATAAAAAAGGATGAGTTTGTGTCCTTTGTAGGGACATGGATGCAGCTGGAAACCATCATTCTTAGCAAACTATCACAAGAACAGAAAACCAAACACCGCATGTTCTCACTCATAGGTGGGAACTGAACAATGAGATCACTTGGACTCAGGAAGGGGAACATCACACACCGGGGCCTATCATGGGGAGGGGGGAGGGATTGCATTGGGAGTTATACCTGATGTAAATGACGAGTTGATGGGTGAAGTAGACCAACATGGCACAAGTATACATATGTAACAAACCTGCACGTTATGCACATGTACCCTACAACTTAAAGTATAATAATAATAAATAAATTAAAAAAAAAAGAGAGTGGAAAAGCAAAGTATAGATGTAGATTACATATTATATAATGTATAGTATAGGTTATATATAAAAATATACATCAATCATATAAATATATTAATATATAAATATATATTAATATATAATTATATATAATTGTCAGATACATAAATATAATATATAATTATATATAATAAACCTAATATATAATATATTTATATTTATATAAATATATAATTATATATTATATGTAATTGTCAGATATATGAATATATATAATTATATATTATATGTATTATTTATATTATATATTATATATAATATTCATATATCTGGCAACAACTGAGTGGAATCCAGAGTATATCCAGAACTACAAATCAATTTTAAAAAACAAATATCGCAATAAAATTTGGGGGGAAAAGCTGAATATGCACTTCATAAGAGTCATACTCAAATATATCTTTAATAATCACATAAAATATACCCGGACTCTGACTTTACTCCATTCCATGAAAATTTATTTGAGGTGAATAGGAGATCTAGAAGAAAACTTAGAATATTATCGTCATGGCATTGGAGGAGACAAGGGTTTTCTCTTAAAATAATAGAAATTTCTAGCCATAAACAATAGTCTGATTAATAAGATTAAGAGAATCTGTTCATCTAAAACACATTATTGAGATAGTGTAAAAGCAAAACAGATTTGTACAAGACATTAAAATTGTATATGTATTTTCATATATGCCTGTGTGCATGTGTGTATAACTGAAACCCAGAATATATGTAAACTACAAATCCATTTTTAAAATACAAACACCTCAAAAAAATTTGGCAGAAAAGACCTGAAAAGGAACTTCCTAAAAGACATGGTTAAATGACCAATAAACACATAAAAAAGTGCTTCGAAAAAAATCAATAAATAGCTGGGCACGGTGGCTCACGCCTGTAATCCTAGCACTTTGGGAGGCCGAATTGGGCAGATCACTTGAGTCCTGGAGTTCGAGACCAGCCTGGGCAATTTGGGGAAACCTTGTTTCTACCAAAAAATACAAAGATTAGCCAGGCTTGGTGGCATGCGCTTGTTGTCCCAGCTACTGAGGCACGAGAATCGAGCGAGCCTGGGAGGTCGAGGTTGCAGTGAGCCAAGATCACGCCACTGCACTCCAGCCTGACCTCATCCCAAAAAACTATCAAAAAGCAATAAACAAACACTTTTTAAAACAAGTGCTCAATCTCATTAATCAGCACAAAATTGCAAGTGTAGACATAAGGAGAGATCACTGCACACCCACAGAATGACTGGAATGAAAGAATAATTGCACAGTGAGTTGTGTGCATGTGGTGAATCTGGAATCTTCACACATTTCTGGACCCCGATTCCTGCACAGACATCCGAGGCTGTGGCTGAAAGGTCAGATACAACCCTGGGAAAGAGGTCCCTCAGGACTGAGAACCAACCAAGGAAAAGCACTCAACCCCGGAGTGAGACAGAGTTCCCAAGGTCAGCTGGGCGCCCTCATGGCTGACACAGAGTTCCCCGAGTCCCACCACAGGCTCAGAGAATCCAAGGAACAGCAGCCCACTCCCCCGCGGCACCGGGAGACAGCACCCACAGATAATAATTTTAAAAACCCAGCACCAAGAGAAAGCGTCTGGTAAGCGTCCCCATCAAGGATAAGCAGAACCAAAGAAAAGCCAACACATCCTGAGAGCGAGCGACATCCAAGAACAAATGCGCCTCACGGCCGAAAACATCACCCAAGAAAGAGTCCCTCGCAGGCTGAGATAAAGCCCGCGACGGAGAGTGACCCCACAGGGTGGCGATCATGCCTCCAGGGCACAGCCACTACCACCCCGGTCTCTGAACATAGAGTCCCCAAGGCTGAGTCCCCCCTCAGGGCTGCGACCGAGCGGGGAAGAAACGAGAAACACTGCCACACCCGAGGCTGACACAGACAACCAAGGCAGGGTCCCCAACCCTGGGCTCAGGTTATTTCAGCAGGAAAACTCCCTTGCATCAATGAGGGAGCCCCCAAGAAATGCCCCCCCCCGGCCCCACAACATAGTCGAGATGGGATGCCTAAGGAAAACGCCCCCCACGGTTGACACAGGCGCCCATGGCAGTGTCCTTAGAGCGGAGCCACTTTCCCAGGGAGCCCTACCATACACCCGACAGAGAACACCTCAGAAAAGGCACTTTCTGAGGAAAATGGACAATTTCCGGGGAGAAATTAAAGCATCCAGGGAAAAACTGCCCCACTCACAGTCCTGAAGTTCTGACCTTGCCGGAGGAGCAGCGGCAGCACCTCACAAAATGGCAGTGAAGTTGTGGTGCTTCCCCACTGGTGGAACTTTCTAGAAACTTGCTCTCTGGGAGTTATGGGAAATGTGCCCCCTCGAACGCTTGGGAGTGATGCTTATGGGTAGGCGTCTCACCAGAAGCACCAATCCGGTATGGCTCAAGGGGGTGGAAAGAAGGGAAGCTGCCGGCCATGGCGTACCCTGCTCCAGCCTAACACTGGGAACCTGTGTGGGGCGCCAGAGTCCGGAAGAGAAGCTTCGCGCTCAGCAGGACCGTGGGTGCCAGCCAGACAACCAGGAAGCGCAGCCCTCCCCTTAGCTGACTCTGGTGCTCTCTTTAGGCGGTCTTCACTATCAACTGCACAGCGGACAGAGGCAGAGGAACGCAGAACCTTCTCACACAGCAGGATAAAAAGGTGAATTTGGAGCTGACATGCAAATATATCTTGTCATATATTTCTCTGGCTTTGATATCAGAGTAATATTGGCCTCACAGAATGAAGTAGTGTTCCTCCGCTATTTTTTGGAAGACATTGCTAAGTACTGGTATTATTTCTTCCTTAAATGTTTGTTAGAATTTACACGCGAAGCCATCTTGGCTTGCTTCGTATTTCTGGGGAGATTTTAAATTACTAATTAAATCCCTTTTCATGCTATAGTCCTAATTCGATTTTCTAATTACTAATTATTTATTTATTCATTTATTTTGAGACGGAGTTTCGCTCTTCTTGCCCGGGCTGGAGTGCAATGGCGTAATCTCCACTCACCACAACCTCCGCCTCCCGGGTTCAAGTGATTCTCCTGCCTCGGACTCCCGAGTAGCTGGGATTGCAGGCATGTGCCACCACGCCTGGCTAATTTTGTATTTTTAGTAGAGACGAAGTTCCTCCATGTTTGTCAGGCTAGTCTCAAACTCCCGACCTCAGGTGATCCACCCGCCTCGGCCTCCCAAAGTGCTGGAATTACAGGCGTGAGCAACTGTGCCCAGCCTGTTTCTTCTTGAGTCAGTAATTTGTCTTCTAGAAATTTTTCCATGTTATCTAAGTTGTTTAGTTTGTTGACGTAAAGTTGTTCAAAATGTATTCCTTTTAATTTCTATAAGGTCAGTATTAATAACCCCTCTATCATTTATGATTTTGATAATCGGTGTAGGCCTTTCTATTTTTCTTGGTCAGTCAAGCTAAAAGATTGTTAGATTTTTTTCACCTTTTCTGTGAACCAACTTTTGATTTCATTGATTTTTCTGTTTTTAATTTCATTGATTTTCTTCTACTCTAATTTTCATCATTCCCCTCCTTCTGCTTGCTTGTATTAAATACACCATTTTAAAACTTCAGGAATAACAAATGATTTGTTTCATAAAGGAAGATTTGAAACCTTAGACACGTAGAAATGCTTATGATATTGCAAGTAGCAGTCATTTCGACTAGTTAACCAGAAGGAAATTTGGTATGCTGAAACCAAACACGTTTTTTTTTGTGTGCCGGGCTTTTATTGATTTTGAAAGTATCAAGTCTAGTTTGTAGGAAGCTGTTTATTGCATGAGCAGTTAATTTTTTAATGTTTTAATATATAGAATGCCGATTTTCACTAAATCCCACAAGTTTTTTTTTTTTCCAAGCTTAAAGGAATGTATGTATTAACCAGCACATACACTATCCTCTTTGTGCTTTGTCTCTGTTAATCCTTATAAGAGCACCACGAGTTAGATACTGTTTTATGCCCTTTTTATGGAAATAGAATCTTAGAGTGTACATTTAAGTAGCTCTCCCAGGTATAACCAGTTGGAAAAGTGACGGAACCTAGGTCTCTCAGATTCCAGAGATTGCACACACAAATACTATATCACACTGCTTACTGCTGTGAGTTCAGCAGAGAATTCCTTGTTTACACAGAAATAACAAAACTGATAGTATCCAGGATAATTGGCAACAGTTCACAAACCCTTTTTACCCCCATTTTGGTGATTTTAAGTGAGGTCATCTGTCCACTAAATTAATCAGATCTTAGGCTGGTCACACTTCTGAAATTGTACACCAAGTTTGTATGTAAAGGTACTTTCCCAGGGAAAAATATCTGTAGATGTAATCAAATTATCAAAAGAGGGTTAGGCCCACTACCCAGCATTCCCTGGATGATAAGAGAATGCCATGGAGCCTATACCCTTCCAGTGGGAAGAATAGTGTCGATTTCTTTGTCATTTATGTTCTAGTTTTTAATCAGAGTGTTCTAGTCACACACACATAGTTAACTATGAGGAGTATCTGCGGATGCTGGTTCCTCCACTTCAAACGAGTCAGCCAACTCCAGCTGAAGAACTTTATACTTTGAACTATGTGTTTATAAATGATGGGCAGGTAGGATAACTAGGACAGTGTATGTGCTCATTAATACGTACTTCTCCTTTAAGCCTGAAAAAAAAAATGAACTTGTGGAATTCATTGAAAATTGACATTATAAATATTAAAGTTTTAATATTTAGAATTATAGATTTTTAGTTGGGATGGTGGTATGAGGAAGGTCAGCCAGTTCTCCAACTGTGGTGGAAGCATAAGGGAGTCGTTTAACCTAGTGGTGTGAACCTACAGGAAGTAGTGATGGTGGACTGATGGATAAAGGGAGATGATTCTAGATCACGGAACATGATATAGATTCTAGACATGAGATTCTAAACTCTGTTTGGTACCAAGGCGCATATTGCTAAGACAGTCTGTGATCATGTACTCTCAAGAGGATCATATATTTCAGCTGTGTAGTGCCAATTTATGTGCCAGTTATGTTCCAGTTATAAATCAAAATGTTCTAATAACACACATAGTTAGTCCTGAGGACTATCTGCAGATGCAGGCTTCTCCATTTCGAATGAGTCAACTAACTCCACCTGAAGAACTTCATACTGTTGCCTATGTGTTTACAAATGGTGGGCCGGTAAGATAAATCTATTTCTGCCCTAATTGTGACATTCTTGGTATAATTATTTTCTCATTGGAAACATGAATATAAACTATATGTATTAATTCTCTTGATTTAAAAGATACAATATGACACAGGAAAACTTATGTGAACATAAAATGGGAACTTTTTGATCCAAGAGTGGATTGATTGTACCAGGAACTGATGTTTTTAAATTAAATGGAATTTTATTTTATTATTTCTTTCTTTTTTTTTTCTTTGAGACGGAGTTTCGCTCTTGTTACCCAGACTGGAGTGAAATGGCACGATCTCGGCTCATCACAACCTCCCCCTCCCCCTCCCAGGTTCAAGTGATTGTCCTGCCTCAGCCTCTGAGTAGCTGGGATTACAGGCATACGCTACCACACCCGGCTAATTTTTTGTATTTTTAGTAGAGACAGAGTTTCTCCATGTTGGTCAGGCTGGTCTCGAACTCCTGACCTCAGGTGATCCACCCACCTTGCCTCCCAGAGTGCTGGGATTACAGGCATGAGCCTTCGCGCCTGGCCAAACTGATGTTTTTAATTATCACATTGAATGGTCATAGTTGTTCTGCGGATGTGTATTACTATTTACCGTTTAATAAGAAATCAAGGCTGACAGTGGTCAAAAGGCTTGCCCCACGTGACACATGATAGGAGATACAGCCAAGGTTTGAACGCATATCTTTCTCACTCCAGAGTCTATATTCTTTCCCACTCCCCGCAATAACTACTTTAGTATCAAGATTGCATTCTATAGTCTCTGTTTCCGTTATCCAAGTCACTAGTGCTCTGTCTAAAACAATGACTAAGTATTTCTCGTGGAATATGAAGCACTAGGTGATGTTGCCATGATTGGATTGTCCTAATGGAGATCTTAATGTGTTGTGTATGAGAGAGACATACTAACTTCACTATTAAAACATGAAGACAAAGGGAATTGCATCTGCACTCGTGGAAAAGACCGTTGGTATAAGGACGCAAATAGACAATAACCTCTTCTGTAACAAAACCAGACTAAAGTAATTCTCCCACATTTCCCAAACTCCTCAATTAGGCTTTTCCTTAATTTTCTGTGCCTTTATTTTCTCTTTTTTAACAATAGACATAAGAATCACACCTCACTCATAGGGATTGGTCAAGGATTGAGTTAATACATGTAAAGCATTTAGAACAGTACCTGGAGGGTAGTAAATGTTCAGTGAAAATGTTTTCACACATTCTCCACTCCGCTTTTACAGGAAATGAAAATGGTTTGGAAAAATTTTTAATCAAAATTATATATTTCGGTATAATTTAATGAAAATTATACCGAAATATATAATTTCATTAAATATGCAGGAGCATACTCTTTCTTTTTTCAACTTTTATTTTAAGTCCTGGGGTATGTGCAGGATATGCAGGTTTGTAACATAGGTAAACGTGTGGCATGGTGGTTTGCTGCACTTATGAACCGATCACCTTGGTATTAAGCCCAGCACCCAGTAGCTATTTTTCCTGATGCACTCCGTCCCCCCACTCCTCCCCCGACAGGCCCCAGTGTGTGTTGCCCTGCCCGACGTGTCTATGTGTTCTCATCATTCAGCTCCCACTTGTAAGTAAGAACATGTGCTGTTTGGTTTTCTTTTCTTGCGTTAGTTTGCTGACGATAACGGCTTCTAGCTCCATCTATATTTCTGCAAAGGACATGATCTCATTCCTTTTTATGGCTGCATAGTATTCTGTGGTGTATATGTACTACATTTTCTTTATCCAGTTTATGATTGATGGGCATTTGGGTTGATTCCACATCTTTGCTATTGTGGATAGTGCTGCAATGAACATACTTGTGCATACTTTATAATAGAATGAGTTTTATTTCTCCTGGTATATACCCAGTAATAGGATTACTGGATCAAATGATATTTCTGCCTCTAAATCTTTCAGGAATCACCACACTGTCATCCACATAGTTGAAGTAATTTACACTCCCACCAACAGTATAAAAGCAGTCCTTTTTCTCCACAACTTTGCCAGCATCTGTAGTTTTTTGACGTTTTAGTAATTGCCATTCTGACCGGCATGAGATGTTATCTCATTGTGGTTTCGAGTTGCATTTCTCTAATGATCAGTGATGTTGCACTTTTTTTCATGTTTGTTGCCTGCGTAAATATCTTCTTTTGAGACGTGTCTGTTCATGTCCTTTGCCCACTTTTTAATGTGGTTGTTTGGTTTTCTTTTGTAAATTAGTTTAAGTTTCTTGTAGACTCTGGATAGTAGACCTTTGTCAGATGGACAGATTGCAAAAGTTTTCTCCCATTCTGTAGGCTCTTCACTCTGATGATAGTTCATTTTGCTATGCATATGCTCTTTAGTTTAATTAGATCCCATTCGTCAATTTTTGCTTTTGTTGCCATGGCTTTTGGTATTTTTGTCATGAAATCTTTGCCCGTGCCTATGTCCTGAATAATATTGTCTATATTTTTTTTTCTAGGGTTTTTATAGTTTGGGGTTTTACTTTAAGTCTTTAATCCATCTTGAGTAAATTTTTGTATAAGGTGTAAGGAAGGGGCCCAGTTTCAATTTTTGCATACAGCTAGCCAGTTCTCCCAGCATCATTAATTAAACAGGGAATCCTGTCCCCATTGCTTGTTTTTGTCAGGTTTGTCAAAGATCAGATGATTATCGC